>NC_048579.1:65064578-65067078 GCF_013265735.2 Oncorhynchus mykiss
AGGGATGGAGAGGAAAAGGCCTTGTTATGTTGGTGTGGTTGTATGGAGGGATGGAGAGGAAAAGGCCTTGTTAAGTTGGTGTGGTTGTATGGAGGGATGGAGAGGAAAAGCCTTGTTATGTTGGTGTGGTTGTATGGAGGGATGGAGAGGAAAAGGCCTTGTTAAGTTGGTGTGGTTGTATGGAGGGATGGAGAGGAAAAGCCTTGTTATGTTGGTGTGGTTGTATGGAGGGATGGAGAGGAAAAGGCCTTGTTATGTTGGTCTGGTTGTATGGAGGGATGGAGAGGAAAAGGCCTTGTTATGTTGGTCTGGTTGTATGGAGGGATGGAGAGGAAAAGGCCTTGTTATGTTGGTGTGGTTGTATGGAGGGATGGAGAGGAAAAGGAAAACTAAAATAACATGTTTAAATCATAGCGAGTGGGAGCACCCCATTCAGAGTGGAGCTTGATAAAACTCAGCAGGGTCTCCCTACGGACCTCATACTGCAGAGGGAGAGGGAGAGAGATGATGGTAGAGAGAGAGAGGGAGAGAGAGAGAGAGGGAGAGAGAGAGATATGAGGGTAAAGAAAGAGGGAGAGAGAGAGAGAGATGAGGGTAGAGAGAGAGAGAGAGAGAGAGAGAGAGAGGGAGAGATATGAGGGCAAAGAAAGAGAGAGAGAGAGAGATGAGGGTAGAGAGAGAGAGAGAGATGAGGGTAAAAAGAGAGAGAGAGAGAGAGAGATATGAGGGTAGAGAGAGAGAGAAAGAGAGAGAGATAAGAGGGTAAAGAAAGAGAGAGAGAGAGAGATGAGGGTAGAGAGAGAGAGAGAGATGAGGGTAAAAAGAGAGAGAGAGAGAGAGAGATATGAGGGTAGAGAGAGAGAGAAAGAGAGAGAGATAAGAGGGTAAAGAGAGAGAGAGAGAGAGGGAGAGAGAGAGAGAGAGAGAGAGAGAGAGAGAGAGAGAGAGAGAGAGAGAGGTAGAGAGAGAGAGAAAGATGAGGGTAAAAAGAGAGAGAGAGAGAGAGAGATATGAGGGTAGAGAGAGAGAGAAAGAGAGAGAGATAAGAGGGTAAAGAGAGAGAGAGAGAGAGAGAGAGGGAGAGAGAGAGAGAGAGAGAGAGAGAGAGAGAGAGAGAGAGAGAGAGAGAGAGGGGGAAGTGTCGTGTTCAAAGTAGCTCACACAGGAAGAGGAGCATCATGGGCAGCCCCAGGAGCACTATTGGTCAAAAGGAAAGAGAGGAGGATGAAAGGAAGACGAGAGCCCCTCCCTCTGGTCCCAGACTATCCCACAGGGGGTCAGAATGTTACATTAACACCCCTACGTGGAGGGGGTTCCTAAAAAACAGACATCCTCAGAGATCCACCATGACAAGAAAACCAATTACCTCCTATTCCCCATATAGAGCACTACTTCTAACCACAGCCCTGGAGCCCAAACAAACACACATTATCGACTGGCTCACACACACACACACACATTCAGGCCTTAGATGTGCCAGGGCCCAGACAGACCAGTGGCCCCTGGAGGAAGCAACATAACCCCAGGGACCATGTGTGCTTCTGTGCCCAACGTCTTCACTACAAGGAGAGTGGGAGGAGGGTGGAGGAGAGGAAGTGCAAAATGGGTGTGAATTAATGGTCTCTCCTGGTCTGGTGCTTTTGATGTAACACCTAGCCAACTGCCCAGGGATTTAAACCAACTGTCCAAGGATTTAATAAACCAACTGTTCAGGGATTTAATAAACCAACTGTCCAGGGATTTAAACCAACTGTCCAGGGATTTAAACCAACTGTCCAGGAACTTAATAAACCAATTGCCCAGAGATTTAAACCATCTGTCCAGGGTTTTAATAAACCAACTGCCCAGAGATGTAAACCAACTGTCCAAGGATTTAAACCAACTGTCCAGGGACTTAATAAACCAACTGCCCAAGGATTTAAACCAACTGTCCAAGGATTTAAACCAACTGCCCAGGGATTTAAACCAACTGTCCAAGGATTTAAACCAACTGCCCAAGGATTTAAACCAACTGCCCAAGGATTTAATAAACCAACTGCCCAGGGATTTAAACCAACTGTTCAGGGATTTAAACCAACTGTCCAAGGATTTAATAAACCAACTGCCCAGGGATTTAATAAACCAACTGTCCAGGGATTTAATAAACCAACTGTCCAGGGATTTAAACCAACTGTCCAAGGATTTAATAAACCAACTGTCCAGGGATATAATAAACCAACTGTCCATGGATTTAATAAACCAACTGTCCAGGGATTTAATAAACCAACTGTCCAAGGATTTAATAAACCAACTGTCCAGGGATTTAATAAACCAACTGTCCAAGGATGTAATAAACCATCTGTCCAAGGATTTAATAAACCAACTGTCCAGGGATTTAATAAACCAACTGTCCAGGGATTTAAAACAACTGTCCAAGGATTTAATAAACCAACTGCCCAGGGATTTAATAAACCAACTGTCCAGGGATTTAATAAACCAACTGTCCAGGGATTTAATAAAC
>NC_048579.1:65077078-65092078 GCF_013265735.2 Oncorhynchus mykiss
CCCCTCCCCTACTTTAAAAGATTCAAACTTACTCTCCACTCTCCAATCCCTGTCATTCCTCCAGTCTGTCTCTATTCACCACAATCACTGTCATTCCTCCAGTCTGTCCCTATTCACCACAATCACTGTCATTCCTCCAGTCTGTCCCTATTCACCACAATCACTGTCATTCCTCCAGTCTGTCTCTATTCACCACAATCACTGTCATTCCTCCAGTCTGTCTCTATTCACCACAATCACTGTCATTCCTCCAGTCTGTCCCTATTCACCACAATCACTGTCATTCCTCCAGTCTGTCTCTATTCACCACAATCACTGTCATTCCTCCAGTCTGTCCCTATTCACCACAATCACTGTCATTCCTCCAGTCTGTCTCTATTCACCACAATCACTGTCATTCCTCCAGTCTGTCTCTATTCACCACAATCACTGTCATTCCTCCAGTCTGTCTCTATTCACCACAATCACTGTCATTCCTCCAGTCTGTCTCTATTCACCACAATCACTGTCATTCCTCCAGTCTGTCCCTATTCACCACAATCACTGTCATTCCTCCAGTCTGTCTCTATTCACCACAATCACTGTCATTCCTCCAGTCTGTCCCTATTCACCACAATCACTGTCATTCCTCCAGTCTGTCTCTATTCACCACAATCACTGTCATTCCTCCAGTCTGTCCCTATTCACCACAATCACTGTCATTCCTCCAGTCTGTCCCTATTCACCACAATCACTGTCATTCCTCCAGTCTGTCCCTATTCACCACAATCACTGTCATTCCTCCAGTCTGTCACTATTCACCACAATCACTGTCATTCCTCCAGTCTGTCCCTATTCACCACAATCACTGTCATTCCTCCAGTCTGTCCCTATTCACCACAATCACTGTCATTACTCCAGTCTGTCCCTATTCACCACAATCACTGTCATTCCTCCAGTCTGTCTCTATTCACCACAATCACTGTCATTCCTCCAGTCTGTCCCTATTCACCACAATCACTGTCATTCCTCCAGTCTGTCCCTATTCACCACAATCACTGTCATTCCTCCAGTCTGTCCCTATTCACCACAATCACTGTCATTCCTCCAGTCTGTCACTATTCACCACAATCACTGTCATTCCTCCAGTCTGTCCCTATTCACCACAATCACTGTCATTCCTCCAGTCTGTCCCTATTCACCACAATCACTGTCATTCCTCCAGTCTGTCCCTATTCACCACAATCACTGTCATTCCTCCAGTCTGTCTCTATTCACCACAATCACTGTCATTCCTCCAGTCTGTCTCTATTCACCTTAATCACTGTCATTCCTCCAGTCTGTCCCTATTCACCACAATCACTGTCATTCCTCCAGTCTGTCCCTATTCACCACAATCACTGTCATTCCTCCAGTCTGTCCCTATTCACCACAATCACTGTCATTCCTCCAGTCTGTCCCTATTCACCACAATCACTGTCATTCCTCCAGTCTGTCTCTATTCACCACAATCACTGTCATTCCTCCAGTCTGTCTCTATTCACCTTAATCACTGTCATTCCTCCAGTCTGTCCCTATTCACCACAATCACTGTCATTCCTCCAGTCTGTCCCTATTCACCACAATCACTGTCATTCCTCCAGTCTGTCCCTATTCACAACAATCACTGTCATTCCTCCAGTCTGTCCCTATTCACAACAATCACTGTCATTCCTCCAGTCTGTCTCTATTCACCTTAATCACTGTCATTCCTCCAGTCTGTCCCTATTCACCACAATCACTGTCATTCCTCCAGTCTGTCCCTATTCACCACAATCACTGTCATTCCTCCAGTCTGTCTCTATTCACCTTAATCACTGTCATTCCTCCAGTCTGTCCCTATTCACCACAATCACTGTCATACCTCCAGTCTGTCCCTATTCACCACAATCACTGTCATTCCTCCAGTCTGTCTATATTCACCACAATCACTGTCATTCCTCCAGTCTGTCTCTATTCACCACAATCACTGTCATTCCTCCAGTCTGTCTCTATTCACCACAATCACTGTCATTCCTCCAGTCTGTCTCTATTCACCACAATCACTGTCATTCCTCCAGTCTGTCCCTATTCACCACAATCACTGTCATTCCTCCAGTCTGTCCCTATTCACCACAATCACTGTCATTCCTCCAGTCTGTCCCTATTCATCACAATCACTGTCATTCCTCCAGTCTGTCCCTATTCACCACAGTCACTGTCATTCCTCCAGTCTGTCCTTATTCACCACAATCACTGTCATTCCTCCAGTCTGTCTCTATTCACCACAATCACTGTCATTCCTCATGTCTGCCCCTATTCACCACAATCACTGTCATTCCTCCAGTCCGTCCCTATTCACCACAATCACTGTCATTCCTCCAGTCTGTCCCTATTCACCACAATCACTGTCATACCTCCAGTCTGTCCCTATTCATCACAATCACTGTCATTCCTCCAGTCTGTCCCTATTCACCACAATCACTGTCATTCCTCCAGTCTGTCCCTATTCACCACAATCACTGTCATACCTCCAGTCTGTCCCTATTCACCACAATCACTGTCATTCCTCCAGTCTGTCCCTATTCACCACAATCACTGTCATTCCTCCAGTCTGTCCCTGTTCACCACAATCACTGTCATTCCTCCAGTCTGTCCCTATTCACCACAATCACTGTCATTCCTCCAGTCTGTCCCTATTCACCACAATCACTGTCATTCCTCCAGTCTGTCTCTATTCACCACAATCACTGTCATTCCTCCAGTCTGTCTCTATTCACCACAATCACTGTCATTCCTCCAGTCTGTCCCTATTCACACAATCACTGTCATTCCTCCAGTCTGTCTCTATTCACCACAATCACTGTCATTCCTCCAGTCTGTCCCTATTCACCACAATCACTGTCATTCCTCCAGTCTGTCCCTATTCACCACAATCACTGTCATTCCTCCAGTCTGTCCCTATTCACCACAATCACTGTCATTCCTCCAGTCTGTCTCTATTCACCACAATCACTGTCATTCCTCCAGTCTGTCTCTATTCCCTGTGGTCTGCTGTGATCCAGTCTATCATTATAACATTTATTTTATTTAATCAGGTAGGCCAGTTGAAAACAAGTTCTCATTTCCAACTGAGACTTGGCCAAGATAAAGCAAAGCAGTGAGACACAAACAACAACACAGAGTTACACATACACAACAACACAGAGTTACACATAAACAACAACAACAGAGTTACACATGGAGTAAACCAGCGTAAACAATAGAAAATAGAAAGTCTATATACAGTGTGTGTAAATGTCGTGAGCAGGTGAGGCAATAAACAGGCCATAGTAGCAAGGTAAATACACTGGAGTGA
The DNA here is from genome assembly GCF_013265735.2 of Oncorhynchus mykiss. Taxonomy (NCBI): domain Eukaryota; kingdom Metazoa; phylum Chordata; class Actinopteri; order Salmoniformes; family Salmonidae; genus Oncorhynchus; species Oncorhynchus mykiss. Next base: position 65,080,434 of record NC_048579.1, read on the forward strand.
TAGATGAGCAGATGGTGATGTGCAAGGAGAAATACTGGTGTGCAAAAGAGCAGAAAAGTAAATAAAAACAACATGGGGATGAGGTAGGTAGGTTGGGTGGGCTATTTACAGCGATCGGTTAGCTGCTCAGATAGCTGATGTTTAAAGTTAGCGAGGGAAATACAAGTCTCCAGCTTCAGCTATTGTATTTACAATGACGGCCTAGTGGGTTAACTGCCTTGTTCAGGGGAACAGTGGGTTAACTGCCTTGTTCAGGGGAACAGTGGGTTAACTGCCTTGTTCAGGGGAACAGTGGGTTAACTGCCTTGTTCAGGGGAACAGTGGGTTAACTGCCTTGTTCAGGGGAACAGTGGGTTAACTGCCTCGTTCAGGGGAACAGTGGGTTAACTGCCTCGTTCAGGGGAACAGTGGGTTAACTGCCTTGTTCAGGGGAACAGTGGGTTAACTGCCTTGTTCAGGGGAACAGTGGGTTAACTGCCTTGTTCAGGGGAACAGTGGGTTAACTGCCTTGTTCAGGGGAACAGTGGGTTAACTGCCTTGTTCAGGGGAACAGTGGGTTAACTGCCTTGTTCAGGGGAACAGTGGGTTAACTGCCTCGTTCAGGGGAACAGTGGGTTAACTGCCTCGTTCAGGGGAACAGTGGGTTAACTGCCTTGTTCAGGGGAACAGTGGGTTAACTGCCTTGTTCAGGGGAACAGTGGGTTAACTGCCTTGTTCAGGGGAACAGTGGGTTAACTGCCTTGTTCAGGGGAACAGTGGGTTAACTGCCTTGTTCAGGGGAACAGTGGGTTAACTACCTTGTTCAGGGGAACAGTGGGTTAACTGCTTTGTTCAGGGGAACAGTGGGTTAACTGCCTTGTTCAGGGGAACAGTGGGTTAACTACCTTGTTCAGGGGAACAGTGGGTTAACTGCTTTGTTCAGGGGAACAGTGGGTTAACTGCTTTGTTCAGGGGAACAGTGGGTTAACTGCCTTGTTCAGGGGAACAGTGGGTTAACTGCCTTGTTCAGGGGAACAGTGGGTTAACTGCCTTGTTCAGGGGAACAGTGGGTTAACTGCCTTGTTCAGGGGAACAGTGGGTTAACTGCCTTGTTCAGGGGAACAGTGGGTTAACTGCCTTGTTCAGGGGAACAGTGGGTTAACTGCCTTGTTCAGGGGAACAGTGGGTTAACTGCCTTGTTCAGGGGAACAGTGGGTTAACTGCCTTGTTCAGGGGAACAGTGGGTTAACTGCCTTGTTCAGGGGAACAGTGGGTTAACTGCCTTGTTCAGGGGAACAGTGGGTTAACTGCCTTGTTCAGGGGAACAGTGGGTTAACTGCCTTGTTCAGGGGAACAGTGGGTTAACTGCCTTGTTCAGGGGAACAGTGGGTTAACTGCCTTGTTCAGGGGCAGAACGACAGATTTTCACCTTGTCAGTTTCAGCGACTTTTGCAATTCATTCCAGTCATTGACAGCAGAGAATTGGATTGGAGATGGTTAATATGAGTGGAAGGAGAGTTTAAAGTCTAGCCAGACACCGAGGTATTTGTAGTTGTCCACATATTCTAAGTCAGAACCGTCCAGAGTAGTGATGCTAGTCGGGCAGGCGGGTGCTGGCAGCAAATGGTTGAAAAGCATGCATTTGGAAAATCATGCATTTGGTTTTACTAGCATTTAAGAGCAGTTGGAGGCCACGGAAGGAGTGTTGTATGGCATTGAAGCTCATTTGGAGGTTAGTTAACACCGTGTCCAAAGAAGGGCCAGATGTATACAGAATGGTGTCGTCTGCGTAGAGGTGGACCAGGGAATCACCCGCAGCAAGAGCGACATCATTGATACAGTGCCTTGCGAAAGTATTCGGCCCCCTTGAACTTTGCGACCTTTTGCCACATTTCAGGCTTCAAACATAAAGATATAAAACTGTATTTTTTTGTGAAGAATCAACAACAAGTGGGACACAATCATAAAGTGGAACGACATTTATTGGATATTTCAAACTTTTTTAACAAATCAAAAACTGAAAAATTGGGCGTGCAAAATTATTCAGCCCCTTTACTTTCAGTGCAGCAAACTCTCTCCAGAAGTTCAGTGAGGATCTCTGAATGATCCAATGTTGACCTAAATGACTAATGATGATAAATACAATCCACATGTGTGTATAAATACACCTGCACTGTGATAGTCTCAGAGGTCCGTTAAAAGCGCAGAGAGCATCATGAAGAACAAGGAACACACCAGGCAGGTCCGAGATACTGTTGTGAAGAAGTTTAAAGCCGGATTTGTATACAAAAAGATTTCCCAAGCTTTAAGCATCCCAAGGAGCACTGTGCAAGCGATAATATTGAAATGGAAGGAGTATCACACCACTGCAAATCTACCAAGACCTGGCCGTCCCTCTAAACTTTCAGCTCATACAAGGAGAAGACTGATCAGAGATGCAGCCAAGAGGCCCATGATCACTCTGGATGAACTGCAGAGATCTACAGCTGATGGGAGACTCTGTCCATAGGACAACAATCAGTCGTATATTGCACAAATCTGGCCTTTATGGAAGAGTGGCAAGAAGAAAGCCATTTCTTAAAGATATCCATAAAAGGTGTATTTTTAAGTTTGCCACAAGCCACCTGGGAGACACACCAAACATGTGGAAGAAGGTGCTCTGGTCAGATGAAACCAAAATTGAACTTTTTGTCAACAATGCAAAACGTTATGTTTGGCGTAAAAGCAACACAGCTCATCACCCTGAACACACCATCCCCACTGTCAAACATGGTGGTGGCAGCATCATGGTTTGGGCCTGCTTTTCTTCAGCAGGGACAGGGAAGATGGTTAAAATTGATGGGAAGATGGATGGAGCCAAATACAGGACCATTCTGGAAGAAAACCTGATGGAGTCTGCAAAAGACCTGAGACTGGGACGGAGATTTGTCTTCCAACAAGACAATGATCCAAAACATAAAGCAAAATCTACAATGGAATGGTTCAAAAAGAAACATATCCAGGTGTTAGAATGGTCAAGTCAAAGTCCAGACCTGAATCCAATCGAGAATCTGTGGAAAGAACTGAAAACTGCTGTTCACAAATGCTCTCCATCCAACCTCACTGAGCTTGAGCTGTTTTGCAAGGAGGAATGGGAAAAAATGTCAGTCTCTCGATGTGCAAAACTGATAGAGACATACCCCAAGCGACTTACAGCTGTAATCGCAGCAAAAGGTGGCGCTACAAAGTATTAACTTAAGGGGGCTGAAAAATTTTGCACGCCCAATTTTTCAGTTTTTGATTTGTTAAAAAAGTTTGAAATATCCAATAAATGTCGTTCCACTTCATGATTGTGTCCCACTTGTTGTTGAGTCTTCACAAAAAAATACAGTTTTATATCTTTATGTTTGAAGCCTGAAATGTGGCAAAAGGTCGCAAAGTTCAAGGGGGCCGAATACTTTCGCAAGGCACTGTATATACAGAGAAAAGAGTCGGCCTGAGAATTGAACCCTGTGGTACCCCCATAGAGACTGCTAGAGGTCCGGACAACAGGCCCTCCGATTTGACACACTGAACTCGTAGTGAACTCGAAGTAGTTGGTGAACCAGGCGAGGCAGTCATTTGAGACACCAAGGCTGTTGAGTCAGCCGATAAGAACACAGTGATTGACAGAGTGGAAGGCCTTATAGGCCAGGTCGATGAAGACGGCTGCACAGTAATGTCTCTTATCGATGGCGGTTATGATGTCGTTTAGAACCTTGGGCGTGGCTGAGGTGCACCCGTCACCGGCTCGGAAACCGGATTGCACAGCGGAGAAGGTACGCTGGGATTCAAAATAGAAAGGCAGGGCAGGATGGATCGGGGTCTATAAAAGTTTGGGTCTAGAGTGTCACCCCCTTTGAAGAGGGGGATGACCGAGGCAGCATTTCCAATCTTTAGGGATCTCGGACGATACGAAAGAGAGGTTGAACAGACTGGTAATAGGGGTTGCAACAGTGCTCCAGTCTGTCCCTATTCCCTGTGGGCTCTGTAGTGCACTATAAATGGAAAGGGTTCCATTTGGGACCAGCCCCAGTCTCCGTTCAGGATGATGCCCCAAGCCTAAACAGCCATCACTATCCAAGCACCCTTTGTTAGTCCGCTCCCCCTCCCCCCAGCTCAATTAATGGATGGAGGGAGTGAGGGATCAAGGGGAGATGAGAAAACTGCAGGAAAAACTATTTGCACTAAAGCTTTCCTATTACTAGAGCAAGAGACTGGAGGCAGGAAGATATGAGGGAGAGAGAGAGAGAGAAGAGAGACAGAGAGAGAGAAAGAGAGAGAGAGACAGAGAGAGAGAGACAGAGAGAGAGGGAGAGGGAGAGATGGAGACAGAGAGAGAGAGAGAGAGAGAGAGAGAGAGAGACAGAGAGAGAGAGAGAGAGAGAGAGAGAGAGGGAGAGAAACAAAGAGAGAGGGAGAGAATGGGGAATGGTAGACAGAGTCGGAGAGAGAGAGAGTTAGCATGAAATAGAGAGAGAGAGAGAGAGTTAGCATGAAATAGAGAGAGAGAGAGTTAGCATGAAATAGAGAGAGAGAGAGAGAGAGAGAGAGAGAGAGAGAGCGCTTACAATGCAGAGTGTGAGTCATCCACCCAGCCAATCCAAGCCCTCCTCCCCTCTCCCTGCCTGTTGCTTAGGTAACATGATGTCAGACGGCTCCTGGCGGCACCTCTGAGGCGTGTCGTAGGAGCGTGCCTCATTCTCCTCGTCTCCCGCTCTGTGTGTGTGTGTGTGTGTGTGTGTGTGTGTGTGTGTGTGTGTGTCAATCCAACAGGAGTAATCCTGTCACAGATTATCTAAATCAATACAGTATCATGTCTGTTTGTGTTTCTGTGTGTTTTCTATAATTACTTGTTACAGTATTCTGGTTATACTGGTATGTACTGTATCTGGGATTTAGTGGCAAGTCACTGAAAGGGTATCAGAAACTAGTCTATTCTCTCAACACCCCCCAACCCCCTCCCTCCCTCCCTCTCTTCTCTTTCGTCTAGGAAATCCTGATAACATCTGGATGTGATGCTAGGAACGACAACACAACGCTGTCAAATTAATGAAATACTCCACTTGGCTTTGTGAGGATAATGTGGCCACCACTGTTCAGAGCGGCTGGTCGTCGTCAAACCGTGCAGGGCTGAGGAAGGAAGAAGAGAGGAGACTATAGCCTAAACTTTTATTTATTTACTATTATTATTGTGTTTTTTTTTGTAACCTTTATTTAACTAGTCAGTTAAGAACAAATAATTATTTACAATGACGGCCTAGGAACAGGGGGTGAACGGCCTTCTTCAGGGGCAGAACGACTTTACCATGTCAGCTCGGGGATTTGATCTAGCAACCTGTCGGTTACTGGCCCAATGCGCTAACCGCTAGGCTAACTGCCGCTGAACAGACAGACAGTGAGAGAGAGAGAGAGAGAGGATGACACAGCAAGCCCACTCACACAGACATATTCTCCCATACAGGTACACAAGGTAGCGCGCACACACACACACACACACACACACACACACACACACACACACACACACACATATACACACATATACACTCACACACACACACACACACACACACACACACACACACACACACACACACACACACACACACACACACACACACACACTCAGCTCAGTTGGCCCTAAAGGATGACAATCAACCTGTCAGCTGTAGTCAAGGCCTGGACTCCACCTCTCCAGAACATAACCACCAGCATCATCCTCTATAGCTAGACTACATTACCTTAGTCATACCCAGGCCTTGACGTAGTCTATGTGTGTGTGTGTGTGTGTGTGTGTGTATATGTGTGTGTGTGTGTGTGTGTGTGTGTGTGTGTGTGTGTGTGTGTGTGTGTGTGTGTGTGTGTGAGAGCGTGCTTATTGTGTCATTCCCTCTCCCGTTGACCAGCCATACAACTCAACCTGCTCCTAGACCTCTCCCGTTAACCAGCCATACAACTCAACCTGCTCCTAGACCTCTCCCGTTAACCAGCCATACAACTCAACCTGCTCCTAGACCTCTCCCGTTAACCAACCATACAACTCAACCTGCTCCTAGACCTCTCCCGTTAACCAGCCATACAACTCAACCTGCTCCTAGACCTCTCCTGTTAACCAGCCATACAACCTGCTCCTAGACCTCTCCTGTTAACCAGCCATACAACTCAACCTGCTCCTAGACCTCTCCCGTTAACCAGCCATACAACTCAACCTGCTCCTGGACCTCTCCCGTTAACCAGCCATACAACTCAACCTGCTCCTGGACCTCTCCCGTTAACCAGCCATACAACTCAACCTGCTCCTAGACCTCTCCCGTTAACCAGCATAACAACTCAACCTGCTCCTGGACCTCTCCCGTTAACCAGCATAACAACTCAACCTGCTCCTGGACCTCTCCCGTTAACCAGCCATACAACTCAACCTTCTCCTAGACCTCTCCGTTAACCAGCCATACAACTCAACCTGCTCCTAGACCTCTCCGTTAACCAGCCATACAACTCAACCTGCTCCTAGACCTCTCCGTTAACCAGCCATACAACTCAACCTGCTCCTAGACCTCTCCCGTTAACCAGCCATACAACTCAACCTGCTCCTAGACCTCTCCGTTAACCAGCCATACAACTCAACCTGCTCCTAGACCTCTCCCGTTAACCAGCCATACAACTCAACCTGCTCCTGGACCTCTCCCGTTAACCAGCCATACAACTCAACCTGCTCCTGGACCTCTCCCGTTAACCAGCCATACAACTCAACCTGCTCCTAGACCTCTCCCGTTAACCAGCATAACAACTCAACCTGCTCCTGGACCTCTCCCGTTAACCAGCATAACAACTCAACCTGCTCCTGGACCTCTCCCGTTAACCAGCCATACAACTCAACCTTCTCCTAGACCTCTCCGTTAACCAGCCATACAACTCAACCTGCTCCTAGACCTCTCCGTTAACCAGCCATACAACTCAACCTGCTCCTAGACCTCTCCGTTAACCAGCCATACAACTCAACCTGCTCCTAGACCTCTCCCGTTAACCAGCCATACAACTCAACCTGCTCCTAGACCTCTCCGTTAACCAGCCATACAACTCAACCTGCTCCTAGACCTCTCCCGTTAACCAGCCATACAACTCAACCTGCTCCTGGACCTCTCCCGTTAACCAGCCATACAACTCAACCTGCTCCTGGACCTCTCCCGTTAACCAGCCATACAACTCAACCTGCTCCTAGACCTCTCCCGTTAACCAGCATAACAACTCAACCTGCTCCTGGACCTCTCCCGTTAACCAGCATAACAACTCAACCTGCTCCTGGACCTCTCCCGTTAACCAGCCATACAACTCAACCTTCTCCTAGACCTCTCCGTTAACCAGCCATACAACTCAACCTGCTCCTAGACCTCTCCGTTAACCAGCCATACAACTCAACCTGCTCCTAGACCTCTCCGTTAACCAGCCATACAACTCAACCTGCTCCTAGACCTCTCCCGTTAACCAGCCATACAACTCAACCTGCTCCTAGACCTCTCCCGTTAACCAGCCATACAACTCAACCTGCTCCTAGACCTCTTCCGTTAACCAGCCATACAACTCAACCTGCTCCTAGACCTCTCCTGTTAACCAGCCATACAACTCAACCTGCTCCTAGACCTCTCCCGTTAACCAGCCGTACAACTCAACCTGCTCCTAGACCTCTCCCGTTAACCAGCCATACAACTCAACCTGCTCCTAGACCTCTCCGTTAACCAGCCATACAACTCAACCTGCTCCTAGACCTCTCCCGTTAACCAGCCATACAACTCAACCTGCTCCTAGACCTCTCCCGTTAACCAGCCGTACAACTCAACCTGCTCCTAGACCTCTCCGTTAACCAACCATACAACTCAACCTGCTCCTAGACCTCTCCCGTTAACCAGCCATACAACTCAACCTGCTCCTAGACCTCTCCTGTTAACCAGCCATACAACCTGCTCCTAGACCTCTCCTGTTAACCAGCCATACAACTCAACCTGCTCCTAGACCTCTCCCGTTAACCAGCCATACAACTCAACCTGCCCATAGACCTCCCCCGTTAACCAGCAAAACAACTCAACCTGCTCCTAGACCTCTCCGTTAACCAGCCATACAACTCAACCTGCTCCTAGACCTCTCCGTTAACCAGCCATACAACTCAACCTGCTCCTAGACCTCTCCGTTAACCAGCCATACAACTCAACCTGCTCCTAGACCTCTCCCGTTAACCAGCCATACAACTCAACCTGCTCCTAGACCTCTCCGTTAACCAGCCATACAACTCAACCTGCTCCTAGACCTCTCCCGTTAACCAGCCATACAACTCAACCTGCTCCTAGACCTCTCCGTTAACCAGCCATACAACTCAACCTGCTCCTAGACCTCTCCCGTTAACAGCCATACAACTCAACCTGCTCCTTTACAAATAGTAAAAGGTGAAAATGTCCTAAAGTTGTGTTGTATTCAAGTTTATTGATCGTGAGCGCACACGGTACAGTAAAATGTTGTGTGTGTGTGTGTGTGTGTGTGTGTGTGTGTGTGTGTGTGTGTGTGTGTGTGTGTGTGTGTGTGTGTGTGTGTGTGTGTGTGCGTGTGTGTGTGTGTGTGTGTGTGTGTGTGTGCGTGTGCGTGTGTGTGTGGTATAACCTACTGTCTAGGTGTTAGCTGCCCTAACCATTACTCAACGTTTTATTACTGTCCTGTAACTAACCCCCCTACTCCTACTCCTCCTCCACCTACTCCTCCTACTCCACCTACTCCTCCCCTCTCCTCCACCTACTCCTCCTCCTCCTACTCTGTCTACTCCTCCTCCACCTACTCCTCCCCTCTCCTCTACCTACTCCTCCCCTCTCCTCTACCTACTCCTCCTCCTCCTACTCCACCTACTCCTCCTCCTACTCCACCTACTCCTCCCCTCTCCTCTACCTACTCCTCCTCCTCCTACTCCACCTACTCCTCCTCCTCCTCCTCCTCCACCTACTCCACCCCTCTCCTCCACCTACTCCACCTACTCCTCCCCTCTCCTCTACCTACTCCTCCCCTCTCCTCTACCTACTCCTCCTCCTCCTACTCCACCTACTCCTCCTCCTCCTCCTCCTCCACCTACTCCTCCTCCACCTACTCCTCCCCTCTCCTCTACCTACTCCTCCTCCACCTACTCCTCCCCTCTCCTCTACCTACTCCTCCTCCTCCTCCTCCTCCTCCTCCTCCTACTCCTCCTCCACCTACTCCTCCCCTCTCCTCTACCTACTCCTCCTCCTCCTCCACCTACTCCTCCTCCTCCTCCACCTACTCCTCCTCCACCTACTCATCCTCCACCTACTTCTCCTCCACCTTCTCCTCCTCCACCTACTCCTCCTCAACCTACTCCTCCACCTACCCCTCCTCTACCTACTCCTCCTCCACCTACTCCTCCTCTTCATCCTCCTCCTCAATCTACTCCTCCTCCTCCTACTCCTCCTCCTCCTTCTCTTCCTCCACCTACCCCTCCTCTACCTACTCCTCCTCCACCTACTCCTCCCCTCTCCTCCCCTCTCCTCCACCTACTCCTCCCCTCTCCTCCACCTACTCCTCCCCTCTCCTCCACCTACTCCTCCCCTCTCCTCCACCTACTCCTCCCCTCTCCTCCACCTACTCCTCCCCTCTCCTCCCCTCTCCTCCACCTACTCCTCCCCTCTCCTCCACCTACTCCTCCTCCCCTCTCCAACACATCTTAATCTGTTATTAAAGAGATAGCAGGAAACGGCATAATCTTCTCCTGGGGAACGAATGCAGCCCAACAGCAGATTGAAGTCAGGCTAGAACAACACTTCTCCACTTCTCCCCCCCCACTGCCCAATCAACTAGAGCAGTTCTACAGCAGATTGACTCACAAAAGCCCCTCCACCATCAGGACTCTACTAAAACTCTCCTCTGGCAGGCGGTTCAGGTCGATCACGACCAAAACCACCAGCCAGAGGAACACTTCCATTTCCCCGTGCTGTGACCCTCCCCAACCGGCCAGCTGGGCCATAAAGACTAGAGGACGACACACTCGATGTGACACACTGCATCAAGCCATCTCTGAGCTGTACACTAAATAACTGCATTATACTGCATCAAGCCATTTCTGAGCTGTTCACTAAATAACTGCACTATACTGTAACAAGCCATCTCTGAGCTGTACACTAAATAACTGCACTATACTGCAACAAGCCATCTCTGAGCTGTACACTAAATAACTGCACTATACTGCATCAAGCCATCTCTGAGCTGTACTGAACTCATGTACAGAACTATTATTCTCTCTATCATTCTATATCATTCTCTCTATCATTCTATATCATTCTTTGTATCATTCTCTATATCATTCTATTTCATTTTCTATATCATTCTCTCTATCATTCTCTATATCATTCTCTCTATCATTCTATATCATTCTCGCTATCATTCTATATCATTCTATATCATTCTCTCTATCATTCTATATCATTCTCTCTATCATTCTATATCATTCTTTGTATCATTCTCTATATCATTCTATATTATTCTCTATATCATTCTCTCTATCATTCTATATCATTCTATATTATTCTCTCTATCATTCTATATCATTCTCTCTATCATTCTCTCTATCATTCTCTCTATCATTCTCTCTATCATTCTATATCATTCTCGCTATCATTCTATATCATTCTCTCTATCATTCTCTATATCATTCTATATCATTCTCTCTCTCTCTTCCTCTCTCCACCACATATAAATAAACAACAGAGGATTCTCTGTGTGTCCAGCCTGTCAGTAGCAGCCATGTTCAGCTGGTGATGAGAAGCACACAGTCCTGTTCTCTGCCTCACAGGAACACACACACACACACACACACACACACACACACACACACACACACACACACACACACACACACACACACACACACACACACACACACACACACACACACACACACACACACACACCTGCCAGTTCCTTTACCCTAAATACCACCCTGCTCTCACTCTTCTTCCACCTCTCTGCACCTTCCTCTCTCTGTCCCCCTTCCTCTCTCTCTCCCCCTGCCTTTCTCTCTCTCTCTCCCCTTCCTCTCTCTCTCTCCCCCTGCCTCACTCTCTCTCTCCCCCTTCCCCTCTCTCTCTCCCCTTCCTCTCTCTCTCTCCCCCTTCCCCTCTCTCTCTCTCTCTCACTCTCTCCCTGCCTCTCTCTCCCCCTGCCCCCCGCTCTCTCTCTCTCTCCCCCTGCCTCTCTCTCCCCCTGCCCCTCTCTCTCTCTCTCTCTCTCTCCCCCTGCCTTTCTCTCTCTCTCTCCCCTTCCTCTCTCTCTCTCCCCCTGCCTCACTCTCTCTCTCCCCCTTCCCCTCTCTCTCTCCCCTTCCTCTCTCTCTCTCCCCCTTCCCCTCTCTCTCTCTCTCTCACTCTCTCCCTGCCTCTCTCTCCCCCTGCCCCCCGCTCTCTCTCTCTCTCCCCCTGCCTCTCTCTCCCCCTGCCTCTCTCTCCCCCTGCCCCTCTCTCTCTCTCTCTCTCTCCCCCTGCCTCTTTCTCCCCCTCTCTCTCTCCCCCTGTCTCTCTCTCTCCCCCTGCCTCTCCCCCCCCCCCCCCCCCCCCCCCCTCTCTCTCTCTCCCCCAGCCTCTCTCTCTCTCTTTGCCTCTCTC
>NC_048579.1:65097078-65112078 GCF_013265735.2 Oncorhynchus mykiss
CTCACCAGCACGCAGGCCACATTGACACCGAATATTTCTGTCTTGGAAGGGCCGGGTGTGGGGAGTGATCGACTGTGGTATAAAAAGCCTTCTGAGAATATAGACGACTTTAGCGCCATAGAGCCTGACCTCCAAACCTGTCAACCAACCAAACAACTTCTGATCTGGAAAATAAAAACAGTGTTCAAGAGCGCATCTGGGGTCACATGACTGTTTCCAAATCCTGTCCTTTTACATGTTTGTTTACACTTCGTCAGCCATTTTATAGCTCCCTGGTTAAAGGGTTCAAGTCAGAGATCTACGTCCTGTTTAAAATGGAAGGGGAAGAGAAGCAGAGGGAAGAGGAGAGCGTTCACAGAGGTCTGGAACACTCTCTGAGGAGGTTGAGGTCAGTACAGAGGTCTGGAACACTCTCTGAGGAGGTTGAGGTCAGTACAGAGGTCTGGAACACTCTCTGAGGAGGTTGAGGTCAGTACAAAGGTCTGGAACACTCTCTGAGGAGGTTGAGGTCAGTACAGAGGTCTGGAACACTCTCTGATGAGGTTGAGGTCAGTACAGAGGTCTGGAACACTCTCTGAGGAGGTTGAGGTCAGTACAGAGGTCTGGAACACTCTCTGAGGAGGTTGAGGTCAGTACAGAGGTATGGAAAACTCTCTGAGGAGGTTGAGGTCAGTACAGAGGTCTGGAACACTCTCTGAGGAGATGAGGTCAGTACAGAGGTCTGGAACACTCTCTGAGGAGGTTGAGGTCAGTACAGAGGTCTGGAACACTCTCTGATGAGGTTGAGGTCAGTACAGAGGTCTGGAACACTCTCTGATGGGGTTGAGGTCAGTACAGAGGTCTGGGACACTCTCTGAGGAGGTTGAGGTCAGTACAGAGGTCTGGAACACTCTCTGAGGAGGTTGAGGTCAGTACAGAGGTCTGGAACACTCTCTGAGGAGGTTGAGGTCAGTACAGAGGTATGGAACACTCTCTGAGGAGGTTGAGGTCAGTACAGAGGTCTGGAACACTCTCTGAGGAGATGAGGTCAGTACAGAGGTCTGGAACACTCTCTGAGGAGGTTGAGGTCAGTACAGAGGTCTGGAACACTCTCTGATGAGGTTGAGGTCAGTACAGAGGTCTGGAACACTCTCTGATGGGGTTGAGGTCAGTACAGAGGTCTGGGACACTCTCTGAGGAGGTTGAGGTCAGTACAGAGGTCTGGAACACTCTCTGAGGAGGTTGAGGTCAGTACAGAGGTCTGGAACACTCTCGGAGGAGGTTGAGGTCAGTACAGAAAACAGTGAAACCGGAGAGGCAGTTAGACTTCCTTGTGGACCCCAGGAAGAGTAGCTGCTGCTTCTGGGTAATGGGGATCCTAATGAATAAATAAACAAAAAACAGACAAACAGGCTGGTAGACAAACAGGCAGTCAGACAAACAGGCTGGTGGACAAACAGGCAGTCAGACAAACAGGCAGTCAGACAAACAAGCAGTCAGACAAACAGGAAGTCAGACAAACAGGCTGGTAGACAAACAGGCAGTCAGACAAACAGGAAGTCAGACAAACAGGCTGGTAGACAAACAGGCTGCTAGACAAACAGGCAGTCAGACAAACAGGCTGGTAGACAAACAGGCTGGTAGAAAAACAGGCAGTCAGACAAACAGGCTGGTAGACAAACAGGCAGTCAGACAAACAGGCTGGTAGACAAACAGGCAGTCAGACAAACAGGCTGCTAGACAAACAGGCAGTCAGACAAACAGGCTGGTGGACAAACAGGCAGTCAGACAAACAGGAAGTCAGACAAACAGGCTGGTAGACAAACAGGCAGTCAGACAAACAGGAAGTCAGACAAACAGGCTGGTAGACAAACAGGCTGCTAGACAAACAGGCTGGTAGACAAACAGGCAGTCAGACAAACAGGAAGTCAGACAAACAGGCTGGTAGACAAACAGGCTGCTAGACAAACAGGCAGTCAGACAAACAGGCTGGTAGACAAACAGGCTGGTAGAAAAACAGGCAGTCAGACAAACAGGCTGGTAGACAAACAGCAAGTCAGACAAACAGGCTGGTAGACAAACAGGCAGTCAGACAAACAGGCTGGTAGACAAACAGGCAGTCAGACAAACAGGCTGGTAGACAAACAGGCAGTCAGACAAACAGGCTGGTAGACAAACAGGCAGTCAGACAAACAGGCTGGTAGACAAACAGGAAGTCAGACAAACAGGCTGGTAGACAAACAGGCTGGTAGACAAACAGGCTGGTAGACAAACAGGCTGGTAGACAGACAAAAAGACAGGAGTGTATTACACACACACCTGTCTAGAATAACAGTCTGGACCGTATCATCACACACCTGTCTAGAAAAACAGACAGTCTGGACCTTATCATCACACACCTGTCTAGAATAACAGTCTGGACCATATCATCACACACCTGTCTAGAATAACAGTCTGGACCGTATCATCACACACCTGTCTAGAATAACAGTCTGGACCGTATCATCACACACCTGTCTAGAACAACAGTCTGGACCGTATCATCACACACCTGTCTAGAATAACAGTCTGGACCGTATCATCACACACCTGTCTAGAATAACAGTCTGGACCGTATCATCACACACCTGTCTAGAACAACAGTCTGGACCGTATCATCACAGACCTGTCTAGAATAACAGACAGTCTGGACCTTATCATCACAGACCTGTCTAGAACAACAGTCTGGACCGTATCATCACAGACCTGTCTAGAATAACAGTCTGGACCGTATCATCACAGACCTGTCTAGAATAACAGTCTGGACCGTATCATCACACACCTGTCTAGAATAACAGTCTGGACCTTATCATCACAGACCTGTCTAGAACAACAGTCTGGACCGTATCATCACACACCTGTCTAGAACAACAGACTGGACCGTATCATCACAGACCTGTCTAGAATAACAGACAGTCTGTACCGTATCATCACAGACCTGTCTAGAATAACAGTCTGGACCGTATCATCACACACCTGTCTAGAATAACAGTCTGGACCGTATCATCACAGACCTGTCTAGAACAACAGACTGGACCGTATCCTCACACACCTGTCTAGAACAACAGACAGTGTGGACCGTATCATCACACACCTGTCTAGAACAACAGTCTGGACCGTGTCATCACACACCTGTCTAGAATAACAGTCTGGACCGTATCATCACACACCTGTCTAGAACAACAGTCTGGACCGTATCATCACACACCTGTCTAGAACAACAGTCTGGACCGTATCATCACACACCTGTCTAGAATAACAGTCTGGACCGTATCATCACACACCTGTCTAGAATAACAGTCTGGACCTTATCATCACACACCTGTCTAGAATAACAGTCTGGACCGTATCCTCACAGACCTGTCTAGAATAACAGTCTGGACCGTATCATCACACACCTGTCTAGAATAACAGTCTGGACCGTATCATCACAGACCTGTCTAGAATAACAGTCTGGACCGTATCATCACAGACCTGTCTAGAACAACAGTCTGGACCGTATCCTCACAGACCTGTCTAGAATAACAGACTGGACCGTATCATCACACACCTGTCTAGAATAACAGTCTGGACCGTATCATCACAGACCTGTCTAGAATAACAGTCTGGACCGTATCATCACAGACCTGTCTAGAACAACAGTCTGGACCGTATCCTCACAGACCTGTCTAGAATAACAGACTGGACCGTATCATCACACACCTGTCTAGAATAACAGTCTGGACCGTATCCTCACAGACCTGTCTAGAATAACAGTCTGGACCGTATCATCACACACCTGTCTAGAACAACAGTCTGGACCGTATCATCACACACCTGTCTAGAACAACAGTCTGGACCGTATCATCACAGACCTGTCTAGAATAACAGTCTGGACCTTATTATCACAGACCTGTCTAGAACAACAGTCTGGACCGTATCCTCACAGACCTGTCTAGAATAACAGTCTGGACCGTATCATCACACACCTGTCTAGAACAACAGTCTGGACCGTATCATCACACACCTGTCTAGAACAACAGACAGTGTGGACCGTATCATCACACACCTGTCTAGAACAACAGTCTGGACCGTGTCATCACACACCTGTCTAGAATAACAGTCTGGACCGTATCATCACACACCTGTCTAGAACAACAGTCTGGACCGTATCATCACACACCTGTCTAGAACAACAGTCTGGACCGTATCATCACAGACCTGTCTAGAATAACAGTCTGGACCGTATCATCACACACCTGTCTAGAATAACAGTCTGGACCTTATCATCACACACCTGTCTAGAATAACAGTCTGGACCGTATCCTCACAGATCTGTCTAGAATAACAGTCTGGACCGTATCATCACACACCTGTCTAGAATAACAGTCTGGACCGTATCATCACACACCTGTCTAGAATAACAGTCTGGACCGTATCATCACAGACCTGTCTAGAATAACAGACAGTCTGGACCTTATCATCACAGACCTGTCTAGAACAACAGTCTGGACCGTATCATCACAGACCTGTCTAGAATAACAGTCTGGACCGTATCATCACACACCTGTCTAGAATAACAGTCTGGACCTTATCATCACAGACCTGTCTAGAACAACAGTCTGGACCGTATCATCACAGACCTGTCTAGAACAACAGACTGGACCGTATCCTCACACACCTGTCTAGAACAACAGACAGTGTGGACCGTATCATCACACACCTGTCTAGAACAACAGTCTGGACCGTGTCATCACACACCTGTCTAGAATAACAGTCTGGACCGTATCATCACACACCTGTCTAGAACAACAGTCTGGACCGTATCATCACACACCTGTCTAGAATAACAGTCTGGACCGTATCATCACACACCTGTCTAGAATAACAGTCTGGACCTTATCATCACACACCTGTCTAGAATAACAGTCTGGACCGTATCCTCACAGACCTGTCTAGAATAACAGTCTGGACCGTATCATCACACACCTGTCTAGAATAACAGTCTGGACCGTATCATCACAGACCTGTCTAGAACAACAGTCTGGACCGTATCCTCACAGACCTGTCTAGAATAACAGTCTGGACCGTATCATCACACACCTGTCTAGAACAACAGTCTGGACCGTATCATCACACACCTGTCTAGAATAACAGTCTGGACCGTATCATCACAGACCTGTCTAGAATAACAGTCTGGACCGTATCATCACAGACCTGTCTAGAACAACAGTCTGGACCGTATCCTCACAGACCTGTCTAGAATAACAGACTGGACCGTATCATCACACACCTGTCTAGAATAACAGTCTGGACCGTATCATCACAGACCTGTCTAGAATAACAGTCTGGACCGTATCATCACAGACCTGTCTAGAACAACAGTCTGGACCGTATCCTCACAGACCTGTCTAGAATAACAGACTGGACCGTATCATCACACACCTGTCTAGAATAACAGTCTGGACCGTATCATCACACACCTGTCTAGAACAACAGTCTGGACCGTATCCTCACAGACCTGTCTAGAATAACAGTCTGGACCGTATCATCACACACCTGTCTAGAATAACAGTCTGGACCTTATTATCACAGACCTGTCTAGAACAACAGTCTGGACCGTATCCTCACAGACCTGTCTAGAATAACAGTCTGGACCGTATCATCACACACCTGTCTAGAACAACAGTCTGGACCGTATCATCACAGACCTGTCTAGAATAACAGTCTGGACCTTATTATCACAGACCTGTCTAGAATAACAGACTGGACCGTATCATCACACACCTGTCTAGAATAACAGTCTGGACCGTATCATCACACACCTGTCTAGAATAACAGTCTGGACCGTATCATCACACACCTGTCTAGAATAACAGTCTGGACCGTATCATCACACACCTGTCTAGAACAACAGTCTGGACCTTATTATCACACACCTGTCTAGAATAACAGTCTGGACCGTATCATCACACACCTGTCTAGAATAACAGTCTGGACCGTATCATCACACACCTGTCTAGAACAACAGTCTGGACCGTATCACCACAGGATGAGGGTCTTCTCAGTCAGGTTGAGACTGGTCTTCTACTATTGATTTAATGTATTGTTATTCTCGTTAACATTGTTGTTGTAGCTGGTGTTAATGGTAATCCAATTTCAACTACTATTATTACTACTGATGTCTTATTGATGCTGGTACCACCATTGTTGTCATATGTAGACCAACACAATGGAAGTCGTTTAACTGGCCGTGTCAATAAAGTCTACTGAATTAAGAGAAGATGGAGGTAAAACTAGAGAGAGGAGAGATGTGTTGGATAATGTTGCTGTCTGCTTGTGGTCTGGTGTTCAGGGTGGAGAGGTAGTACCATCTCTGCTTGTGGTCTGGTGTTCAGGGTGGAGAGGTAGTACCATCTCTGCTTGTGGCCTGGTGTTCAGGGTGGACAGACAGTAACATCTCTGCTTGTGGTCTGGTGTTCAGGGTGGAGAGGCAGTAACATCTCTGCTTGTGGCCTGGTGTTCAGGGTGGAGAGGCAGTAACATCTCTGCTTGTGGCCTGGTGTTCAGGGTGGAGAGGTAGTAACATCTCTGCTTGTGGCCTGGTGTTCAGGGTGGAGAGGCAGTAACATCTCTGCTTGTGGTCTGGTGTTCAGGGTGGAGAGGTAGTAACATCTCTGCTTGTGGCCTGGTGTTCAGGGTGGAGAGGCAGTAACATATCTAATGATGTCACTAACCCCTCCAGAGGGACACTGCAGGTTAAGGAGCCAATCTGGATGTTTTCTCCATCCCTCCCAAGAGAGCTATTAGCACTAAGTCTCTCCCTCTCGCCAGAGGAGTGATATACAGTAACCTAACCATGGTTGTAGTAAATGACTCTAAGACAGTAAGGATCGTCCACGAGAGTTACAATCTGTCACTTCAGACATTTCAGCGTTTGCAGTCTGTCTGTAAATGTAGACCAGAATATTCCACCTAGCCCTCTGACCTACCCTCTCTCATCTCTGTCACTGGGGTCAGGGGTCAGGGGGTATTTATATTTGGAGGTTTTCGAGTGGCTTCAGAGAAATGGGAAGCGTAGGTGAACTCTTCGACTGCGGTGACACTGTCCTCGGAAGGCAGTTGTCAAGGGTCAGGGGTCAACAGGGAGGAGTATTTACAGACTGAATTTGAAGGAAAGGTACCTGTCCTATAATGGTGGAGGGTTTCCTCTTTCTGCTGTTGACTGATGTGCTCTCCGTCTCCCGTCACCTGACTGCAGGGTCAGGGGTCAACAGGAGTATTTATAGTTGAAGGTAAAGGTCAACAGGTCGTACCACTGTGCCTGTCCTAAAATGGCTTCTCAGAGTCGGTTTGGAGAAACGCTCTGGATGCTCTCCCTAACTCGTGTTATCAAATCAAGTCAAAGTGTATTTGTCACGTGCTCCGAATACAACAGGTGTAGTAGACCTTACCGAATACAACAGGTGTAGTAGACCTTACCGAATACAACAGGTGTAGTAGACCTTACCGAATACAACAGGTGTAGTAGACCTTACCGAATACAACAGGTGTAGTAGATCTTACCGAATACAACAGGTGTAGTAGACCTTACTGAATACAACAGGTGTAGTAGACCTTACCGAATACAACAGGTGTAGTAGACCTCACCGAATACAACAGGTGTAGTAGACCTTACCGAATACAACAGGTGTAGTAGACCTTACCGAACACAACAGGTGTAGTAGACCTTACCGAACACAACAGGTGTAGTAGACCTTACCGAATACAACAGGTGTAGTAGACCTTACCGAATACAACAGGTGTAGTAGACCTTACCGAATACAACAGGTGTAGTAGACCTTACCGAATACAACAGGTGTAGTAGACCTTACCGAATACAACAGGTGTAGTAGACCTTACCGAATACAACAGGTGTAGTAGACCTTACCGAATACAACAGGTGTAGTAGACCTTACCGAATACAACAGGTGTAGTAGACCTCACCGAATACAACAGGTGTAGTAGACCTTACCGAATACAACAGGTGTAGTAGACCTTACTGAATACAACAGGTGTAGAAGACCTTACCGAATACAACAGGTGTAGTAGACCTTACCGAATACAACAGGTGTAGTAGACCTTACCGAACACAACAGGTGTAGTAGACCTTACCGAATACAACAGGTGTAGTAGACCTTACCGAATACAACAGGTGTAGTAGACCTTACCGAATACAACAGGTGTAGTAGACCTTACTGAACACAACAGGTGTAGTAGACCTTACCGAACACAACAGGTGTAGTAGACCTTACCGAATACAACAGGTGTAGTAGACCTTACCGAATACAACAGGTGTAGTAGATCTTACCGAATACAACAGGTGTAGTAGACCTTACCGAATACAACAGGTGTAGTAGACCTTACCGAATACAACAGGTGTAGTAGACCTTACTGAATACAACAGGTGTAGTAGACCTTACTGAATACAACAGGTGTAGTAGACCTTACCGAATACAACAGGTGTAGTAGACCTTACCGAATACAACAGGTGTAGTAGACCTTACCAAATACAACAGGTGTAGTAGACCTTACCGAATACAACAGGTGTAGTAGACCTTACCGAATACAACAGGTGTAGTAGATCTTACCGAATACAACAGGTGTAGTAGACCTTACCGAACACAACAGGTGTAGTAGACCTTACCGAATACAACAGGTGTAGTAGACCTTACCGAATACAACAGGTGTAGTAGACCTTACCAAATACAACAGGTGTAGTAGACCTTACCGAATACAACAGGTGTAGTAGACCTTACCGAATACAACAGGTGTAGTAGATCTTACCGAACACAACAGGTGTAGTAGACCTTACCGAATACAACAGGTGTAGTAGACCTTACCGAATACAACAGGTGTAGTAGACCTTACCGAATACAACAGGTGTAGTAGACCTTACCGAATACAACAGGTGTAGTAGACCTTACCGAATACAACAGGTGTAGTAGATCTTACCGAACACAACAGGTGTAGTAGACCTTACCGAATACAACAGGTGTAGTAGACCTTACCGAATACAACAGGTGTAGTAGACCTTACTGAATACAACAGGTGTAGTAGACCTCACCGAATACAACAGGTGTAGTAGACCTTACCGAATACAACAGGTGTAGTAGATCTTACCGAATACAACAGGTGTAGTAGATCTTACCGAATACAACAGGTGTAGTAGACCTTACCGAATACAACAGGTGTAGTAGACCTTACCGAATACAACAGGTGTAGTAGACCTTACCGAATACAACAGGTGTAGTAGACCTTACCGAATACAACAGGTGTAGTAGACCTTACCGAATACAACAGGTGTAGTAGACCTTACCGAATACAACAGGTGTAGTAGACCTTACCGAATACAACAGGTGTAGTAGACCTCACCGAATACAACAGGTGTAGTAGACCTTACCGAATAGAACAGGTGTAGTAGACCTCACCGAATACAACAGGTGTAGTAGACCTTACCGAATACAACAGGTGTAGAAGATCTTACCGAATACAACAGGTGTAGTAGACCTTACCGAATACAACAGGTGTAGTAGACCTTACCGAATACAACAGGTGTAGTAGACCTCACCGAATACAACAGGTGTAGTAGACCTTACCGAATACAACAGGTGTAGTAGACCTTACCGAATACAACAGGTGTAGTAGATCTTACCGAATACAACAGGTGTAGTAGACCTTACCGAATACAACAGGTGTAGTAGACCTTACCGAATACAACAGGTGTAGTAGACCTTACCGAATACAACAGGTGTAGTAGACCTTACCGAATACAACAGGTGTAGTAGACCTTATAAAGTTAAATGCTTACCTAACCAACAGAGCTATTTTTAAGGAAAAAAATAGGTGTTAGGTAAACAATAGATAAAGAAAGAAATACAATTACATTTAAAAAAACAGTAGTGAGGCTTTATACAGGGTATTACGGTACAGAGTCAATGTGGAGGCTCTATACAGGGTATTACGGTACAGAGTCAATGTGGAGGCTATATACAGGGTATTACGGTACAGAGTCAATGTGGAGGCTATATACAGGTGGTACCAGTACAGAGTCAATGTGGAGGCTATATACAGGGTATTACGGTACAGAGTCAATGTGGAGGCTATATACAGGGTATTACGGTACAGAGTCAATGTGGAGGCTATATACAGGGTATTACGGTACAGAGTCAATGTGGAGGCTATATACAGGGTATTACGGTACAGAGTCAATGTGGAGGCTATATACAGGGTATTACGGTACAGAGTCAATGTGGAGGCTATATACAGAGTATTACGGTACAGAGTCAATGTGAAGGCTATATACAGGGTATTACGGTACAGAGTCAATGTGGAGGCTATATACAGGGTATTACGGTACAGAGTCAATGTGGAGGCTATATACAGGGTATTACGGTACAGAGTCAATGTGGAGGCTATATACAGGGTATTACGGTACAGAGTCAATGTGGAGGCTATATACAGGGTATTACGGTACAGAGTCAATGTGGAGGCTATATACAGGGTATTACGGTACAGAGTCAATGTGGAGGCTATATACAGGGTATTACGGTACAGAGTCAATGTGGAGGCTATATACAGGTGGTACCAGTACAGAGTCAATGTGGAGGCTATATACAGGGTATTACGGTACAGAGTCAATGTGGAGGCTATATACAGGGTATTACGGTACAGAGTCAATGTGGAGGCTATATACAGGTGGTACCAGTACAGAGTCAATGTGGAGGCTATATACAGGTGGTACCAGTACAAAGTCAATGTGGAGGCTATATACAGGTGGTACCAGTACAGAGTCAATGTGGAGGCTATATACAGGTGGTACCAGTACAGAGTCAATGTGGAGGCTATATACAGGTGGTACCAGTACAGAGTCAATGTGGAGGCTATATACAGGTGGTACCGGTACAGAGTCAATGCGGAGGCTATATACAGGTGGTACCAGTACAGAGTTAATGTGGAGGCTATAGACAGGGGATACCGGTACAGAGTCAATGTGGAGGCTCTATACAGGTGGTACCAGTACAGAGTCAATGTGGAGGCTATATACAGGTGGTACCAGTACAGAGTCAATGTGGAGGCTATAGACAGGTGGTACCAGTACAGAGTCAATGTGGAGGCTCTATACAGGTGGTACCAGTACAGAGTCAATGTGGAGGCTATATACAGGTGGTACCAGTACATTGACCGGTTGGTCGGGCTAATTTTCCTCTGTTAAAGTACTAAGAGAGAGAGTGGAGAGGTTCAGCGGTGTGTTCATCAGACCGCTCACATCAGCACAGCTTCTATCCAGACCTCCTGTGTTCTCCAACACACACACTGTCAGCCAATCAGCATCCAGAGCTGGCCCCTCCAACACACACTGTCAGCCTATCAGCATCGATGAAGGGGAGGAGCCTGTGTGGCCATTCAGAGGGTGGATGGGTGAAGCTGAAGATTGAAGTGCCTTTAAACGGGGAACGTTCTGAGGTGTCAGGCACAGCGGTTTGAGTGAGTCAAGACCACTAACACTGCTGGATTTCCTGTGTGTATCCAGAACGACCCACCACCCAAAGGACATCCAGACAATTGGACACAACTGTGGGAAGCATTGGGTTCAACATGGACCAGCATCTCTGTGGAACGCTTTCGACAGCTTGTAGAGTCCATGACCTGACGAGTTGAAGCTGCTCTGAGGGGAAAAGGGGGGCTGGTGAGGGGGAGGTGTTGTTTATGTTTTGTCTACCATATGCTCGACAGAATAACACAGTGGGATCAGTCTTCTTTAAGACTGCAGTAGGATCAGTCTTCTTCAAGACTGCAGTGGGATCAGTCTTCTTTAAGACTGCAGTGGGATCAGTCTTCTTTAAGACTGCAGTAGGATCAGTCTTCTTTAAGACTGCAGTAGGATCAGTCTTCTTTAAGACTGCAGTGGGATCAGTCTTCTTTAAGACTGCAGTGGGATCAGTCTTCTTTAAGACTGCAGTAGGATCAGTCTTCTTTAAGAATGCAGTAGGATCAGTCTTCTTTAAGACTGCAGTAGGATCAGTCTTCTTTAAGACTGCAGTAGGATCAGTCTTATTTAAGACTGCAGTAGGATCAGTCTTCTTTAAGACTGCAGTGGGATCAGTCTTCTTTAAGACTGCAGTAGGTTCAGTCTTCTTTAAGACTGCAGTAGGATCAGTCTTCTTTAAGACTGCAGTAGGATCAGTCTTCTTTAAGACTGCAGTAGGATCAGTCTTCTTCAAGACTGCAGTAGGATCAGTCTTCTTTAAGACTGGAGTAGGATCAGTCTTCTTTACGGCTGCAGTAGGATCAGTCTTCTTCAAGACTGCAGTAGGATCAGTCTTCTTCAAGACTGCAGTAGGATCAGTCTTCTTTACGGCTGCAGTAGGATCAGTCTTCTTCAAGACTGCAGTAGGTTCAGTCTTCTTTAAGACTGCAGTAGGTTCAGTCTTCTTCAAGACTGCAGTAGGATCAGTCTTCTTTACGGCTGCAGTAGGATCAGTCTTCTTCAAGACTGCAGTGGGATCAGTCTTCTTTAAGACTGCAGTAGGATCAGTCTTCTTTACGGCTGCAGTAGGATCAGTCTTCTTTAAGACTGCAGTAGGTTCAGTCTTCTTCAAAACTGCAGTAGGTTCAGTCTTCTTTAAGACTGCAGTAGGATCAGTCTTCTTTAAGACTGCAGTAGGATCAGTCTTCTTTAAGACTGCAGTAGGATCAGTCTTCTTTAAGACTGCAGTAGGATCAGTCTTCTTCAAGACTGCAGTAGGTTCAGTCTTCTTTAAGACTGCAGTAGGATCAGTCTTCTTCAAGACTGCAGTAGGTTCAGTCTTCTTTAAGACTGCAGTAGGATCAGTCTTCTTTAAGACTGCAGTAGGATCATTCTTCTTTAAGACTGCAGTAGGATCAGTCTTCTTTAAGACTGGAGTAGGATCAGTCTTCTTTAAGACTGCAGTAGGATCAGTCTTCTTTAAGACTGCAGTAGGATCAGTCTTCTTTACGGCTGCAGTAGGTTCAGTCTTCTTTAACACTGCAGTAGGTTCAGTCTTCTTTAAGACTGCAGTAGGATGGATAAGTAGTGATATTTAATACGGTTTATCAAGACT
Source organism: Oncorhynchus mykiss (assembly GCF_013265735.2). Lineage (NCBI taxonomy): Eukaryota > Metazoa > Chordata > Actinopteri > Salmoniformes > Salmonidae > Oncorhynchus > Oncorhynchus mykiss. The sequence continues at coordinate 65,110,200 of NC_048579.1, forward strand.
GCAGTAAGATGGAAATGCAGTGATATTTAATAAGGTTTCAAGTTGACATAATCAGACAGTCAGAAAGTCAGTGGGGTGTGTGTTGGGGGCTCAGTGTGTCAGAGAGCTACCACTCTCTCCCCAGAAACTCAGACCTGTTTTCCTTCCTATCCATCCAAGGTAGAATCCCCACAGTGTTTACCTCTGTCTGTCTGAACCGCAGGGTAGCCTGACTAGCCAGACCCCCCTCCCCTCTCCTATCCCGCCAAGGTAGAATCCCCACAGTGCGTACCTCTGTCTGTCTGAACCGCAGGGTAGCCTGACTAGCCAGACCCCCCTCCTCTCTCCTATCCCGCCAAGGTAGAATCCCCACAGTGCTTACCTCTCTGTCTGTCTGAACAACAGGGTAGCCTGACTAGCCAGACCTCTCTCCATCTCTCTGTTTCTTATCTCTCTCCTTCCCTCTTTTAGTAATCTGATATCTTTCTCTCTCCTTCCCTCTCTCAGTAATCTGATCTCTCTCTCTCATTCCCTCTCTTAGTAATCTGATATCTCTCTCTCTCCTTCCCTCTCTCAGTACTCTGATATCTCTCTCTCCTTCCCTCTCTCAGTAATCTGATCTCTCTCTCTCCTCCCCTCTCTTAGTAATCTGATATCTCTCTCTCCTTCCCTCTCTCAGTACTCTGATATCTCTCTCTCCTTCCCTCTCTCAGTAATCTGATATCTCTCTCTCCTTCCCTCTCTAATTAATCTAATATCTCTCTCTCCTTCCCTCTCTTAGTACTCTGATATCTCTCTCTCCTTCCCTCTCTCAGTACTCTGATATCTCTCTCTCCTTCCCTCCCTCAGTACTCTGATATCTCTCTCCTTCCCTCTCTCAGTAATCTGATATCTCTCTCTCCTTCCCTCTCTAATTAATCTAATATCTCTCTCTCCTTCCCTCTCTTAGTACTCTGATATCTCTCTCTCCTTCCCTCTCTCAGTACTCTGATATCTCTCTCTCCTTCCCTCCCTCAGTACTCTGATATCTCTCTCTCCTTCCCTCCCTCAGTAATCTGATATCTCTCTCTAATTAATCTAATATCTCTCCCTCTCCCAGTACTCTGATATCAACTCAAAGGGCTTCATTGGCATGGGGAAACATGTGAAATAGATAATAAACAAAAGTGAAATAATCAATCAAAAATGAACAGCTAACATTTCTCAGAAGTTTCAATACAGAGTCGTAACAATGTACAAATAGTTAAAGTACAAAAGGGAAAATAAATAAGCATAAATATGGGTTGTATTTACAATGGTGTTTGTTCTTCACTGGTTGACCTTTTCTTGTGGCAACAGGTCACAAATTCACTAACTGTAAGCATCAGCTGTCAGAGCAGCTTACTGATCACTGTACCTGTACACAGCCCATCTGTAAATAGCCCAACCAACTACCTCATCCCCACATTGTTATTTTTATTTGCTCTTTTGCACCCCAGTATCTCTACTTGCACATCTATCACTCCAGTGTTAACGCTAAATTGTAATTATTTCGCCACTATGCTCTATTTATTGCCTTACCTCCCTAATCTTATTACATTTGCACACAGTGTACATCGAGTTTTCTATTGTGTTATTGACTGTATGTTTGTTTATCCCATGTGTAACTCTGTGTTGTTGTTTTCGTCGCACTGCTTTGCTTTATCTTGGCCAGGTGGCAGTTGTAAATAGTTGTAAATGAGAACTTGTTCTCAACTGGCCTACCTAGTTGAATAAAGGTGCTCTCAACTGGCCTACCTGGTTAAATAAAGGTGTTCTCAACTGGCCTACCTGGTTAAATAAAGGTGTTCTCAACTAGCCTACCTGGTTAAATAAAGGTGTTCTCAACTGGCCTACCTGGTTAAATAAAGGTGTTCTCAAC
>NC_048579.1:65114578-65122078 GCF_013265735.2 Oncorhynchus mykiss
GATTGTGTGTGTATGTGTGTGTGTGTGTGTGTGTGTGTGTGTGTATGTGTTTGCCCAGCTGCTCCTACTGTTAGAGTGCCATGCATTGTACTGCCTCAGCAGGCACACACACTCTGAGGGCACTCTGCACGTTGTCCACACGTGGCTACTGCACTTACCCAGAGGGCTCTGGTCTAAAGTAGTGCACTATATAGGGAATAGGGTGCATTTGGGACACTTCCTAAGCTATGTCGTAGAAAAATAGATGAATAAAAACGGAAGTGGGACTTGTTTTTCATTGAATCAATATAACAGGCCCTAGATGGCCTGTAGCTGTGTGATGTCTTTACCACTGTCTCCTCTAGACCAGACTGCTGCTGCCTTTACCACTGTCTCCTCTAGACCAGACTGCTGCTGCCTTTACCACTGTCTCCTCTAGACCAGACTGCTGCTGCCTTTACCTTTACCACTGTCTCCTCTAGACCAGACTGCTGCCTTTACCTTTACCACTGTCTCCTCTAGACCAGACTGCTGCTGCCTTTACCACTGTCTCCTCTAGACCAGACTGCTGCTGCCTTTACCACTGTCTCCTCTAGACCAGACTGCTGCTGCCTTTACCACTGTCTCCTCTAGACCAGACTGCTGCCTTTACCTTTACCACTGTCTCCTCTAGACCAGACTGCTGCTGCCTTTACCACTGTCTCCTCTAGACCAGACTGCTGCTGCCTTTACCACTGTCTCCTCTAGACCAGACTGCTGCTGCCTTTACCTTTACCACTGTCTCCTCTAGACCAGGCTGCTTTATCATGAGGAGTTAACAGGTTCAGTTGTTACAACAGGATGTGATCTAGTCCACGAGGAGTTATCAGGTTCTAGTGATATGGTCAGAGATATAGAACAGATCAGAGAGATGTAGAACACAGTGGTTTAGGGTTGTGGTCAGACAGAGAGATGTAGAACACAGTGGTTTAGGGTTGTGGTCAGACAGAGAGATGTAGAACACAGGGGTTTAGGGTTGTGGTCAGACAGAGAGATGTAGAACACAGTGGTTTAGGGTTGACCTGTACCATACGGTCAGACAGAGAGATGTAGAACACAGTGGTTTAGGGTTGTGGTCAGACAGAGAGATGTAGAACACAGTGGTTTAGGGTTGTGGTCAGACAGAGAGATGTAGAACACAGTGGTTTAGGGTTGTGGTCAGACAGAGAGATGTAGAACACAGGGGTTTAGGGTTGTGGTCAGACAGAGAGATGTAGAACACAGGGGGTTTAGGGTTGACCTGTACCATACGGTCAGACAGAGAGATGTAGAACACAGGGGTTTAGGGTTGTGGTCAGACAGAGAGATGTAGAACACAGGGGTTTAGGGTTGTGGTCAGACAGAGAGATGTAGAACACAGTGGTTTAGGGTTGACCTGTACCATACGGTCAGACAGAGAGATGTAGAACACAGTGGTTTAGGGTTGTGGTCAGACAGAGAGATGTAGAACACAGTGGTTTAGGGTTGTGGTCAGACAGAGAGATGTAGAACACAGGGGTTTAGGGTTGTGGTCAGACAGAGAGATGTAGAACACAGGGGTTTAGGGTTGTGGTCAGACAGAGAGATGTAGAACACAGTGGTTTAGGGTTGACCTGTACCATACGGTCAGACAGAGAGATGTAGAACACAGGGGTTTAGGGTTGTGGTCAGACAGAGAGATGTAGAACACAGGGGTTTAGGGTTGTGGTCAGACAGAGAGATGTAGAACACAGTGGTTTAGGGTTGTGGTCAGACAGAGAGATGTAGAACACAGTGGTTTAGGGTTGTGGTCAGACAGAGAGATGTAGAACACAGGGGGTTTAGGGTTGTGGTCAGACAGAGAGATGTAGAACACAGGGGGTTTAGGGTTGACCTGTACCATACGGTCAGACAGAGAGATGTAGAACACAGTGGTTTAGGGTTGATTGGCTTTGGCTGCTTTTAGATGCTTGTAATGCATCAGAACCAATCCATTAGATATGTGATTAAAGAGCAGAGGCTATGTAATATGGTGGAATATACATATATATAAATACAGCGTATATATAACCAGCCTGACAACATGATTAAAAACACATCCACAGTAGACCAGCGAGTATTTTATAAAACGCTGTTTGGAGAATTTAATATTTCAAGATGCATTCTTTGTTTTTAATCAAAATGCCTTTGTCCGCCAAAAACCATTTCCAGAATAGAAATAGAAATAGAAATCCCTGTCTCAATTCGGGTGGCATGGCAACGGATAAGGCGTAGATTACAGTTTGTATTTATTAAGGATCCACATTAGTTCCTGCAGCAGCTACTCTTCCTGGGGTTTATTATGGATCCTTGTTAGTTCCTGTCAAAGCAGCAGCTACTCTTCCTGGGGTTTATTATGGATCCCCATTAGTTCCTGTCAAGACAGCAGCTACTCTTCCTGGGGTTTATTATGGATCCCCATTAGTTCCTGCAGCAGCTACTCTTCCTGGGGTTTATTATGGATCCCCATTAGTTCCCGTCAAGACAGCAGCTACTCTTCCTGGGGTTTATTATGGACCCCCATTAGTTCCTGTCAAGACAGCAGCTACTCTTCCTGGGGTTTATTATGGATCCCCATTAGTTCCTGTCAAGACAGAAGCTACTCTTCCTGGGGTTTATTATGGATCCTTGTTAGTTCCTGTCAAGGCAGCAGCTACTCTTCCTGGGGTTTATTATGGATCCTTGTTAGTTCCTGTCAAGACAGCAGCTACTCTTCCTGGGGTTTATTATGGATCCCCATTAGTTCCTGCCAAGGCAGCAGCTACTCTTCCTGGGGTTTATTATGGATCCCCATTAGTTCCTGTCAAGACAGCAGCTACTCTTCCTGGGGTTTATTATGGACCCCCATTAGTTCCTGTCAAGACAGCAGCTACTCTTCCTGGGGTTTATTATGGATCCTTGTTAGTTCCTGTCAAGGCAGCAGCTACTCTTCCTGGGGTTTATTATGGATCCTCATTAGTTCCTGTCAAGACAGCAGCTACTCTTCCTGGGGTTTATTATGGATCCTCATTAGTTCCTGTCAAGACAGCAGCTACTCTTCCTGGGGTTTATTATGGATCCCCATTAGTTCCCGTCAAGACAGCAGCTACTCTTCCTGGGGTTTATTATGGACCCCCATTAGTTCCTGTCAAGACAGCAGCTACTCTTCCTGGGGTTTATTATGGATCCCCATTAGTTCCTGTCAAGACAGAAGCTACTCTTCCTGGGGTTTATTATGGATCCTTGTTAGTTCCTGTCAAGGCAGCAGCTACTCTTCCTGGGGTTTATTATGGATCCTTGTTAGTTCCTGTCAAGACAGCAGCTACTCTTCCTGGGGTTTATTATGGATCCCCATTAGTTCCTGCCAAGGCAGCAGCTACTCTTCCTGGGGTTTATTATGGATCCCCATTAGTTCCTGTCAAGACAGCAGCTACTCTTCCTGGGGTTTATTATGGACCCCCATTAGTTCCTGTCAAGACAGCAGCTACTCTTCCTGGGGTTTATTATGGATCCTTGTTAGTTCCTGTCAAGGCAGCAGCTACTCTTCCTGGGGTTTATTATGGATCCTCATTAGTTCCTGTCAAGACAGCAGCTACTCTTCCTGGGGTTTATTATGGATCCTCATTAGTTCCTGTCAAGACAGCAGCTACTCTTCCTGGGGTTTATTATGGATCCCCATTAGTTCCTGTCAAGACAGCAGCTACTCTTCCTGGGGTTTATTATGGACCCCCATTAGTTCCTGTCAAGACAGCAGCTACTCTTCCTGGGGTTTATTATGGATCCTTGTTAGTTCCTGTCAAGGCAGCAGCTACTCTTCCTGGGGTTTATTATGGATCCTCATTAGTTCCTGTCAAGGCAGCAGCTACTCTTCCTGGGGTGTATTATGGATCCTTGTTAGTTCCTGTCAAGGCAGCAGCTACTCTTCCTGGGGTTTATTATGGATCCTCATTAGTTCCTGTCAAGGCAGCAGCTACTCTTCCTGGGGTGTATTATGGATCCTTGTTTGTTCCTGTCAAGACAGCAGCTACTCTTCCTGGGGTGTATTATGGATCCTTGTTAGTTCCTGTCAAGGCAGCAGCTACTCTTCCTGGGGTTTATTATGGATCCTCATTAGTTCCTGTCAAGGCAGCAGCTACTCTTCCTGGGGTGTATTATGGATCCTTGTTTGTTCCTGTCAAGACAGCAGCTACTCTTCCTGGGGTGTATTATGGATCCTTGTTTGTTCCTGTCAAGGCAGCAGCTACTCTTCCTGGTGTTTATTATGGATCCACATTAGTTCCTGCAGCAGCTACTCTTCCTGGGGTTTATTATGGATCCTTGTTTGTTCCTGTCAAGACAGCAGCTACTCTTCCTGGGGTGTATTATGGATCCTTGTTTGTTCCTGTCAAGACAGCAGCTACTCTTCCTGGGGTGTATTATGGATCCTTGTTTGTTCCTGTCAAGACAGCAGCTACTCTTCCTGGGGTCCAGCAAAATTACGGCAGTTTTTACCATTTTAAAAACATTACAATACATTCACAACACACTGTGTTCCCTCAGGCCCCTACCCCACCAACACCACACATCTACAGTACTAAATCCATGTGTGTGTATAGTGTGTATGTTATCATGTGTGTGTGTATAGTGTGTATGTTATCATGTGTGTGTGTGTGTGTGTGTGTGTGTATAGTGTGTATGTTATCGTGTGTGTGTGTATAGTGTTTATGTTATCATGTGTGTGTGTGTGTATAGTGTGTATGTTATCATGTGTGTGTGTATAGTGTGTATGTTATCATGTGTGTGTGTGTATTGAGTGTATGTTATCATGTGTGTGTGTGTGTGTGTGTGTGTGTATAGTGTGTATGTTATCATGTGTGTGTTTGTTTATAGTGTGTATGTTATCATGTGTGTGTGTGTATAGTGTGTATGTTATCATGTGTGTGTGTGTATAGTGTGTGTTATCATGTGTGTGTGTGTGTGTGTGTGTATAGTGTGTATGTTATCATGTGTGTGTGTGTATAGTGTGTATGTTATCATGTGTGTGTGTGTGTATGGTGTGTATGTTATCATGTGTGTGTGTGTATAGTGTGTATGTTATCATGTGTGTGTGTGTGTATAGTGTGTATGTTATCATGTGTGTGTGTGTCTAGTGTGTATGTTATCATGTGTGTGTTTGTGTATAGTGTATATGTTATCATGTGTGTGTGTGTATAGTGTGTATGTTATCATGTGTGTGTGTGTGTATAGTGTGTATGTTATCATGTGTGTGTGTGTATAGTGTGTATGTTATCATGTGTGTGTGTGTATAGTGTGTATGTTATCATGTGTGTGTGTGTGTGTATAGTGTGTATGTTATCATGTGTGTGTGTGTATAGTGTGTATGTTATCATGTGTGTGTGTGAAGAGTGTGTATGTTATCATGTGTGTGTGTGTATAGTGTGTATGTTGTCATGTGTGTGTGTGTATAGTGTGTATGTTATCATGTGTGTGTGTGTAGAGTGTGTATGTTATCATGTGTGTGTGTGTATAGTGTGTATGTTATCATGTGTGTGTGTGTATAGTGTGTATGTTATCATGTGTGTGTGTGTGTATATAGTGTGTATGTTATCATGTGTGTGTGTGTGTATAGTGTGTATGTTATCATGTGTGTGTGTAGTGTGTATGTTACCATGTGTGTGTATAGTGTGTATGTTATCATGTGTGTGTGTGTATAGTGTGTATGTTATCATGTGTGTGTGTGTAGAGTGTGTATGTTATCATGTGTGTGTGTGTGTATAGTGTGTATGTTATCATGTGTGTGTGTGTAGTGTGTATGTTACCATGTGTGTGTATAGTGTGTATGTTATCATGTGTGTGTGTGTATAGTGTGTATGTTATCATGTGTGTGTGTGTGTATAGTGTGTATGTTATCATGTGTGTGTGTGTGTATAGTGTGTATGTTATCATGTGTGTGTGTGTATAGTGTGTATGCTATCATGTGTGTGTGTATAGTGTGTATGTTATCATGTGTGTGTGTGTGTATAGTGTGTATGTTATCATGTGTGTGTGTGTGTATAGTGTTTATGATATCATGTGTGTGTGTGTGTATAGTGTGTATGTTATCATGTGTGTGTGTGCATAGTGTGTATGTTATCATGTGTTGCTTCACAGTCCCCGCTGTTCCATTAATTGTTTATACATGTTTTTTTAATCTAATTTGACTGCTTTTATCATTTACTTGATGTGGAATAGAGTTGGTGTGTTTTAATGTAGACAGTATGTCAAGGCCACCCCCTCTACAATTACTCACTGACACTGGCTAGTCTGGCTGATTAAAAACATTTTGGATTACAATCACTACCTTGTACCAGATCCCTGTTTTCTATGTGCCCTGGTCAACAGTAGTGCACTATTAAGGAAACAGGGTGCCATTTGGGACGAATCACATAATGATTGGAAGCAGAATCACGAGCTACTTCAGTAGCACCCCCCTCCTATCTAACAAGTCTCCAATAGGGTTTCTCTCTCTCTCTCTCTGCCTCCCTCTGCCTCTCTCTGTCTCTCTCTGTCTCTCTCTAAACTCTGAGGGTGTGCTTCTCTGATCTCTTCTTCTAATCCTGTGTCTCACCACTCTGACACACTGTAAACATGCTGGACACATTATATCCACACACACCACTCTGACACACTGTAAACATGCTGGACACACACACCACTCTGACACACTGTAAACATGCTGGGGACACACACCACTCTGACACACTGTAAACATGCTGGACACATTCTATCCACACACACCACTCTGACACACTGTAAACATGCTGGGGACACACACCACTCTGACACACTGTAAACATGCTGGACTATCTATCTCTCAGGTCTACAACACCTCAACAGAAGGGTACCGCAGGCTGAGTTAGCAGCAGGAATCCTCTCTCTCTCAGGTCTACAACACATCAACAGCAACAACAGAAAAGCTACAGACAGCTTTTCCTTCACAGTGTCAGGAACCAACCAGAGCAGGAGACCCATTTCAAACACAAGGCAGAAGAAAGGGAGGGAGAGAAAAGTAGGAGAGGGGGAGCGAGGGATGCTGGGAGTGAAGGAGGAGAGAGGCTGAAAACAAAGCAGGATATGTGGCGCCCGCCACACCCGGTGACTGTCATCAGTGTGTCAGGAGCTCTTTAGTGATTCTCTCATCTACACACACACACACACACACACACACACACACACACACACACACACACACACACACACACACACACACACACACACACACACACACACACACACACACACACACACACACACACACACACACACACACACACACACACACACACGGCGGCCCACATTCCTCCACATGTGATTTAGTGTCTTTATTCAGCATGAATGAAGGCCTGTATCCCTTCTCCTCAGTCTGTGCTGCTACATCTCTGAACATGTGATTTAGTGTCTTTATTCAGCATGAATGAAGGCCTGTATCCCTTCTCCTCAGTCTGTGCTGCTACATCTCTGAACATGTGATTTAGTGTCTTTATTCAA
>NC_048579.1:65129578-65142078 GCF_013265735.2 Oncorhynchus mykiss
ACCTAAGACAACAACATAGCATGGCAGCAACACATGACAACAACATGGTAACAACACATGACAACATAGCATGGTAGCAACACATGACAACAACATGGCAGCAACACATGACAACATAGCATGGCAGCAACACATGACAACATAGCATGGTAGCAACACATGACAACATAGCATGGTAGCAACACATGACAACATAGCATGGTAGCAACACATGACAACATAGCATGGTAGCAACACATGACAACAACATGGCAGCAACACATGACAACATAGCATGGTAGCAACACATGACAACATAGCATGGTAGCAACACATGACAACATAGCATGGTAGCAACACATTACAAAAACATGGCAGCAACACATGACAACAACATGGTAGCAACACATGACAACAACATGGCAGCAACACATAACAACAACATGGTAGCAATACAACATGACAACAACATGGCAGCAACACATGACAACAACATGGCAGCAACACATGACAACATAGCATGGTAGCAACACATGACAACAACATGGTAGCAATACAACATGACAACAACATGGTAGCAACACATGACAACAACATGGCAGCAACACATGACAACAACATGGTAGCAATACAACATGACAACAACATGGTAGCAACACATGACAACATAGCATGGCAGCAACACATGACAACAACATGGCAGCAACACCACATGACAACAACACGGTAGCATCACAACATGACAACAACATGGTAGCAACACCACATGACAACAACACGGTAGCAACACAACATGACAGCAACAGGGTAGCAACACAACATGGTAGAAGAACAACATGGTAGCAGCACAAAACATGGTTCAAACATGATTGGACACAGACAACAGCACAAAGGGCAAGAAGGTAGAGACAACAATACATCACACTAAACAGCCACAACGGTCAGTAAGAGTGTCCATGATTGAGTCTTTGAATGAAGAGATTGAGGTAAAACGGACCAGTTTAGAGGGTTCATGATTGAATCTTTGAATGAAGAGATTGAGGTAAAACGGACCAGTTTAGAGTGTTAGTTGCAGCTCGTTCCAGTCGCTGGCTGCAGTGAACTGAAAAGATGAGCGACCCAGGGATGTGTGTGCTTTGGGGACCTTTAACAGAATGTGACTGGCAGAACGGGTGTTGTGTGTGGAGGATGAGGGCTGCTGTAGAGATCTCAGATAAGGGGGAGTGAGGCCTAAGAGGGTTTTATGAATAAGCATCAACCAGTGGGTCTTGCGACGGGTATACACAGATGACCAGTTTACAGAGGAGTATAGAGTGCAGTGATGTGTCCTATAAGGAAGAATTGGTGCCAAATCTGATGGCTGAATGGTAAAGAACATATAGTCGCTAGAGAATACCCCAACCTAAACCAAGTCTAGATTTAACCTTAGCCTGCTGGGGGAGGCTAGTAACAGTGACTAAGGTTCAGGGCAGGGTACTGGGGGAGGCTAGTAACAGTGACTATAGTTCAGGGCAGGGTACTGGGGGGAGGCTAGTAACAGTGACTAAGGTTCAGGGCAGGGTACTGGGGGAAGCTAGTAACAGTGACTAAGGTTCAGGGCAGGGTACTGGGGGGAGGCTAGTAACTGTGACTAAGGTTCAGGGCAGGGTACTGGGGGGAGGCTAGTAACAGTGACTAAGGTTCAGGGCAGGGTACTGGGGGGAGGCTAGTAACAGTGACTAAGGTTCAGGGCAGGGTACTGGGGGGAGGCTAGTAACAGTGACTAAGGTGCAGGGCAAGGTACTGGGGGAGGCTAGTAACAGTGACTATAGTTCAGGGCAGGGTACTGGGGGAGGCTAGTAACAGTGACTAAGGTTCAGGGCAGGGTACTGGGGGGAGGCTAGTAACAGTGACTAAGGTTCAGGGCAGGGTACTGGGGGGAGGCTAGTAACAGTGACTATAGTTCAGGGCAGGGTACTGGGGGAGGCTAGTAACAGTGACTAAGGTTCAGGGCAGGGTACTGGGGGGAGGCTAGTAACTGTGACTAAGGTTCAGGGCAGGGTACTGGGGGAGGCTAGTAACAGTGACTAAGGTTCAGGGCAGGGTACTGGGGGGAGGCTAGTAACAGTGACTAAGGTTCAGGGCAGGGTACTGGGGGAGGCTAGTAACAGTGACTAAGGTTCAGGGCAAGGTACTGGGGGAGGCTAGTAACAGTGACTAAGGTTCAGGGCAGGGTACTGGGGGGAGGCTAGTAACAGTGACTAAGGTTCAGGGCAGGGTACTGGGGGAGGCTAGTAACAGTGACTAAGGTTCAGGGCAAGGTACTGGGGGATGCTAGTAACAGTGACTAAGGTTCAGGGCAGGGTACTGGGGGAGGCTAGTAACAGTGACTATAGTTCAGGGCAGGGTACTGGGGGAGGCTAGTAACAGTGACTAAGGTTCAGGGCAGGGTACTGGGGGGAGGCTAGTAACAGTGACTAAGGTTCAGGGCAGAGTACTGGGGGGAGGCTAGTAACAGTGACTATAGTTCAGGGCAGGGTACTGGGGGGAGGCTAATAACTGTGACTAAGGTTCAGGGCAAGGTACTGGGGGAGGCTAGTAACAGTGACTAAGGTTCAGGGCAGGGTAGGGTACTGGGGGGAGGCTAGTAACTGTGACTAAGGTTCAGGGCAGGTTAGGGTACTGGGGGGAGGCTAGTAACAGTGACTATAGTTCAGGGCAGGGTACTGGGGGGAGGCTAGTAACAGTGACTAAGGTTCAGGGCAGGGTACTGGGGGGAGGCTAGTAACTGTGACTAAGGTTCAGGGCAAGGTACTGGGGGAGGCTAGTAACAGTGACTATAGTTCAGGGCAGGGTACTGGGGGGAGGCTAGTAACAGTGACTAAGGTTCAGGGCAGGGTACTGGGGGAGGCTAGTAACAGTGACTAAGGTTCAGGGCAGGGTACTGGGGGAGGCTAGTAACAGTGACTAAGGTTCAGGGCAGGGTACTGGGGGGAGGCCGGCTAGTGGTGACTATTTAACAGTCTGATGGCCTGGAGACAGAACTGTTTTTCAGTCTCTCTGTTCGAGCTTTGATGCACCTCACTGTCTTCTCCTCATAGATGGTAGTGGGGTGAACAGGCCGTGGCTCGTGTGGCTGGACCCAATAAAAGGGATCCAGATGTTGTTATCCTTCTCTCAGAGTTTAATGTCATGCAAATTGAGTTAAAGAAGCTTCCGCGGCGTTCTGTGGTTTTTTGAAACAAAGTGTTTAAGGAGTTAAAATAAGCTTCCATCTTTTGACTTAACATCTCATAAATATTGAATCAAAACCCAAGCAGAGGAGAGCCAGTGAAAAACATATCTCCGAGACCTCCATGGTCTACGGCATCATTACAAATACCTCTCCTCCTCGCCAGGGGAGACTAGCTAACAGTTGAACACTGCAAACAGCGGTGGAAGTTGCTGCAGTCTTAACAACAACAAAAAAAAAACATTCCCCTCAAATAATTTAGAGCTGCAAGGCAGTTTCTCCACAGTCAAACACACATCTCACTTCCTGTGGAAGCCCCAGTGTTCGATCTCAGACTGGGTTGGAGGGTTGCATTCACATTACATCAGATAAAGAACGATAACAGCTGGTTAATATGAAGATGATAATATCTACCAGACAGCCTAGTTTAGATGAAAATGACGATGAAGATGATGAAGATGACAATGCTAATAAAAATGGTGAAGATGATTATAATGGTGGTTATCATGGTGATGAAAATGATGCTGAAGATGATGATGAAGAGGATGATGAAGACGGTGGTGATGATGAAGATGATGATGGTGAGGATGAAGATGCTGGTGATGATGATTATGAGGAGGATGATGATGCTGATGATGGTGATGATGATGATGAAGAGGATAATGATGGTGATGATGATGAAGATGATGAAGATGATGGGGATGATGGTGATGATGATGAACGGTGATGATGAAGATGATGGTGAGGATGAAGAAGATGGTGAGGATGAAGAGGATGCTAAAGATGATGATGAGGAAGATGGGTTGGGCGATATACCATTTATACTGTTTATATACTGTTTATATTTATACCGGGGTATTTCGAAATGCCACTGCTTATAAGTTGAGTATAACTATAGAAATCTAAGATGTGTCAAATAAATGATATGCAGCTCAGGGCTCCAGCGATGCATTTTGGTTTGCTAACGTGCTAAGTATCTAGATGTCAAGATCAAACTTCTTGGTTACAGCAGAGATATTCAACACCCTCCTGGATCAAGATCCCTGTTGCTTAAATATTTTTGTGCATCAATAATTTGTGTACTATTTTTTTTATTGTGTTTATTTTTTTGTTATAGTGCCCCTTGTGTGCACTTCCGGTAATACCTTATATACCAACTCTCTGTAGTTCACCCCTTCTAGCGCTCTCTCTGGGTCCCTCCCTGTAGTTCACCCCTTCTAGTGCTCTCTCTGGGTCCCTCCCTGTAGTTCACCCCTTCTAGTGCTCTCTCTGGGTCCCTCCCTGTAGTTCACCCCTTCTAGTGCTCTCTCTGGGTCCCTCCCTGTAGTTCACCCCTTCTAGCGCTCTCTCTGGGTCCCTCCCTGTAGTTCACCCCTTCTAGCGCTCTCTCTGGGTCCCTCCCAGTAGTTCACCCCTTCTAGCGCTCTCTCTGGGTCCCTCCCTGTAGTTCACCCCTTCTAGCGCTCTCTCTGGGTCCCTCCCTGTAGTTCACCCCTTCTAGTGCTCTCTCTGGGTCCCTCCCTGTAGTTCACCCCTTCTAGTGCTCTCTCTGGGTCCCTCCCTGTAGTTCACCCCTTTTAGTGCTCTCTCTGGGTCCCTCCCTGTAGTTCACCCCTTTTAGTGCTCTCTCTGGGTCCCTCCCTGTAGTTCACCCCTTCTAGTGCTCTCTCTGGGTCCCTCCCTGTAGTTCACATCAGTCCTTCTAGTGCTCTCTCTGGGTCCCTCCCTGTAGTTCACCCCTTCTAGTGCTCTCTCTGGGTCCCTCCCTGTAGTTCACCCCTTCTAGTGCTATCTCTGGGTCCCTCCCTGTAGTTCACCCCTTCTAGTGCTCTCTCTGGGTCCCTCCCTGTAGTTCACCCCTTCTAGTGCTCTCTCTGGGTCCCTCCCTGTAGTTCACCCCTTCTAGTGCTCTCTCTGGGTCCCTCCCTGTAGTTCACCCCTTTTAGTGCTCTCTCTGGGTCCCTCCCTGTAGTTCACCCCTTCTAGTGCTCTCTCTGGGTCCCTCCCTGTAGTTCACCCCTTCTAGTGCTCTCTCTAGGTCCCTCCCTGTAGTTCACCCCTTCTAGTGCTCTCTTTGGGTCCCTTCCTGTAGTTCACCCCTTCTAGTGCTCTCTCTGGGTCCCTCCCTGTAGTTCACGTCAGTCCTTCTAGCGCTCTCTCTGGGTCCCTCCCTGTAGAGTTGTCCTTCAGAAACCTGTCACCTCCGTCATCTCGCTCTGTGCAGGAAGTGTTTAAATATAGACGCTGCTTCTCGTAAAACAGCAATGTAAATAAAGCAAAGTGCTTTTCTCAGAGCCAGGTTCGGGACACTGACTGATTAAGGGTTTGAGTCAGAGCCTCTCAGGGCCAAGAGGTGTAGCCCTGTCATCATCACTCCTGTTCTGAAAGTAGGGATCAATAACTAGACAGAGGAGTGGGACGTTAATTAATTAATATATATGAGAGAGAGCGAGAGAGAAAGAGCGAGAGCGAGAGAGCCAGAGAGCCAGAGAGCCAGAGAGCCAGAGAGCCAGAGAGCGAGACAGACAGACAGACAGACAGAGAAAGATGCACTTCCTAACCTCCTGCCCAATGTATGACCATAGTAGAGACACATATTTCCTTCAGATTACACAGGAGGACATTCGGTGCCGACAGAGATGGCAGCCTCTCTTCGCGTTCCTAGGAAACTTTGCATTATTTAGTTTTTTTATGTGTTATTTCTTACATTATTACCCCAGGAAATCTTAGGTTTTATTACATACAGTCGGGAGAAACTATTGGATATAAGAGCAACATCAACTCACCAACATCACGACCAGGAATAAGACTTTCCCAAAGCGGATCCTCTGTTTGGACCACCACCCAGGACAATGGATCGGATCCCAGCCGTCAACCCAAAACAACGACGCCACAGAAGGGGCAGATGGAGCGGTCTTCTGGTCCTGGCTCCGTAGACGGGCACATCGCCCACCGCTCCCGAGTATACTATTCGCCAATGTCCAGTCTCTTGACAACAAGGTAGACGAAATCTGAGCAAGGGTTGCCTTCCAGAGAGACATCAGAGATTGTAACATTCTTTGTTTCACGGAAACGTGGCTCACTCAAGACACGCTATCGGAGTCGGTATAGCCAGCTGGTTTCTTTACGCATCACGCAGACAGAAACAAGCATCTCTCTGGTAAGAAGAAGGGCGGAGTGTATGCCTTAACGAGACGTGGTGTGATCATAACAACATACAGGAGCTCAAGTCCTTTTGTTCACCTGACCTAGAATTCCTCACAATCAAATGCCGACCGCATTATCTACGAAGAGAATTCTCTTTGATCATAATAACAGCAGTGTAAATTCCCCACAAGCAGACACATCGACGGCCCTGAACGAACTTCATTTGACTCTATGTAAACTGGAAACCACATATCCTGAGGCTGCATTTATTGTAGCTGGGGATTTTAACAAGGCTAATCTGAAAACAAGGCTCCCTAAATTGTATCAGCATATCGATTGCGCGACCCGGGCTGGCAAAACCCTGGATCATTGTTATTCTAACTTCTGCGACGCATATAAGGCCCTCCCCCACCCTCTTTTCGGAGAAGCTGACCACGACTCCATTTTGTTGCTCCCAGCCTACAGACAGAAACTAAAACAGGAAGCACCCGTGCTCAGGTCTGTTCAATGCTGGTCCGACCAATCGGATTCCACGCTTCAAGATTGCTTCGATCACGTGGACTGGGATATGTTCCGAATAGCGTCGTACCACAACATTGATGAATACGCTGATTCGGTGAGCGAGTTTATTAGCAAGTGCATCGGCAATGTCGTACCCACAGCGTCTATTAAAACATTCCCCAACCAGAAACCGTGGATTGATGGCAGCATTCGCGCAAAACTGAAAGCGCGAACCACTGCTTTTAAATCAGGGCAAGGTGACCGGAAACATGACCGAATACAAACAGTGTAGCTTTTCCCTCCGCAAGACAATCAAACAAGCTAAGCGTCAGTATAGAGACAAAGTAGAGTCGCAATTCAGCTCAGACACGAAAGGTATGTGGCAGGGTCTACAGTCAATCACGGACTACAAAAGAAAAACGAGCCCCGTCGCGGACCACGATGTCTTGCTCCCAGACAAACTAAACAGCTTCTTTGCTCGCTTTGAGGACAACACAGTGCCACTGACACGTCCCACTACCAAAACCTGTGGGCTCTCCTTCACTGCAGCCAACGTGAGTAAAACATTTAAACGTGTTAACCCTTGCAAGGCTGCAGGCCCAGGCGGCATCCCCAGCCGCGTCCTCAGAGCATACGCAGACCAGCTGGCTGGTGTGTTTACGGACATATTCAATCAAACCTTATCCGTCTGCTGTTCCCACACGCTTCAAGAGGGCCACCATTGTTCCTGTTCCCAAGAAAGCTAAGGTAACTGAGCTAAATGATACCGCCCCGTAGAACTCACTTCAGTCATCATGAAGTGCTTTGAGAGACTAGTCAAGGACCTCCACCCTACCTGACACCCTAGACCCACTCCAATTTGCTTACCGCCCCAATAGGTCCACAAGGGACGCCATCGCAATCACACTGCCCTAACCCATCTGGACACAAGGAATACCTATGTAAGAAGGCTGTTCATCGACTACAGCTCAGCATTTAACACCATAGTACCCTCCAAACTCGTCATTAAGCTTGAGACACTAGGTCTCGACCCCGCCCTGTGCAACTAGGTCCTGGACTTCCTGACGGGCCGCCGCCAGGTGGTGAGGGTAGGTAACAACATCTCCACCCCGCTGATCCTCAACACTAGGACCCCACAAGGGTGCGTTCTGAGCCCTCTCCTGTACTCCCTGTTCACCCACGACTGCGTGGCCACGCACGCCTCCAACTCAATCATCAAGTTTGCAAACAACAGTGGTAGGCTTGATTACCAACAACGACGAGACGGCCTACAGGGAGGAAGTGTCAGGAAAATAACCTCACACTCAAAGTCAACAAAACAAAGGAGATGGTCGTGGACTTCAGGAAACAGCAGAGGGAACACCCCCCTATCCACATCGAGGGACAGTTGTGGAGAGGGTAGTAAGTTTTAAGTTCCTCGGTGTACACATCACGGACAAACTGAAATGGTCCCACCCACAGAGACAGCGTGGTGAAGAAAGTGCCTCTTCAACATCAGGAGGCTGAAGAAATTTGGCTTGTCACCAAAAACACAAACTTTTACAGATGCACAATTGAGAGCATCCTGTCAGGCTGTATCACCACCTGGTACGGCAACTGCTCCGCCCACAACCGTAAGGCTCTCCAGAGGGTAGTGAGGTCTGCACAACGCATCACCGGGGCAAACTACCTGCCCCCCAGGACACCTACACCACCCGATGTCACAGGAAGGCCAAAAAGATTATCAAGGACAACGACCACCCGAGCCGCTGCCTGTTCACCCCGCTATCATCCAGAAGCCAAGGTCAGTACAGGTGCTTCAAAGCTGGGACCGGGAGACTGAAAAACAGCTTCTATCTCAAGGCCATCAGACTGTTAAACAGCCACCACTAACATTGAGTGGCTGCTGTCAACACACTGACTCAACTCCAGCCACTTTAATCATTAAAAATGGATGTAATAAATGTATCACTAGTCACTTTAAACAATGCCACTTTATATAATGTTTACATACACTACATTACTCATCTCATATGTATATACTGTACTCTATACCATCTACTGAATCTTGCCTATGCCGTTCGGCCATCACTCATTCATATATTTTTTATGGACATTCTGTGAGTGTAATGTTTACTGTTCATTTTTATTGTTTATTTCAGTTTTGTATATTATCTACTTCACTTGCTTTGGTAATGTTAACACATGTTTCCCATGCCAATAAAACCCCTTGAATTGAGAGAGAGAGAGTAAGAGAGCGAGAGAGCGAGAGTGTGAGTGAGTGAGTGAGTGAGTGAGTGAGTGAGTGAGTAAGAGAGCGAGAGTGTGAGTGAGTGAGTGAGTGAGTGAGTGAGTGAGTGAGTAGAGAGAGAGAGAGAGAGAGAGAGAGTGAAGGAATCTACAGTCTCATCGATAGTCCTATCCTATCAGGTGTGAGTCTGCCTCTGAGTGTGTGAGTGAGAGAGAGAGAGATGGAGAGAGAGAGACTGAAGGAATCTACAGTCTCATCGATAGTCCTATCCTATCAGGTGTGAGTCTGCCTCTGAGTGTGTGAGTGAGTGAGAGAGAGTAGAGAGAGAGAGAGACTGAAGGAATCTACAGTCTCATCGATAGTCCTATCCTATCAGGTGTGAGTCTGCCTCTGAGTGTGTGAGTGAGTGAGTGAGAGAGAGATGGAGAGAGAGAGACTGAAGGAATCTACAGTCTCATCGATAGTCCTATCCTATCAGGTGTGAGTCTGCCTCTGAGTGTGTGAGTGAGAGAGAGAGAGAGAGAGAGAGAGAGACTGAAGGAATCTACAGTCTCATCGATAGTCCTATCCTATCAGGTGTGAGTCTGCCTCTGAGTGTGTGAGTGAGAGAGAGAGAGAGAGAGAGAGACTGAAGGAATCTACAGTCTCATCGATAGTCCTATCCTATCAGGTGTGAGTCTGCCTCTGAGTGTGTGCAGCACGGCCACACTACTGCCTATTCCACCTCTAGGCTCTGCCCTATCAACTGCCACATGAGAACGCCCTTCAGACAGCGTCCTGAATGCAGTCTGTCCAAGGCTACTGTCAGAGAGCCAAAGGTTGTGCATGACCCTGACAGACCGCTGACATTGGCTGCCTTTCGTCCTCTCTCTCTCATTAATAACACATGACAGGCTATTGGCTAGGGATCCCCAGACACTGACTGGTGTGGCTTCACACACACTCACTCACTCACTCACTCACTCACTCACTCACTCACTCACTCACTCACTCACTCACTCACTCACTCACTCACTCACTCACTCACTCACTCACTCACTCACTCACTCACTCACTCACTCACTCACTCAATCACTCACTCACTCACTCACTCACTCACTCACTCACTCACTCACTCACTCACTCACTCACTCACTCACTCACTCACTCACTCACTCACTCACTCACTCACTCACACCTCCCCTCTCCCACACTGTGACTGGATATAATGACTCTCTGGAAGCTATCAACATCCAACCAGACACTTAGCTAATGTCCTCTCTGTCAGACAACATCCATACACTTAGCTAATGTCCTCTCTGTCAGACAACATCCATACACTTAGCTAATGTCCTCTCTGTCAGACAACATCCATACACTTAGCTAATGTCCTCTCTCAGTCAGACAACAAACAGACACTTAGCTAATGTCCTCTCAGTCAGACAACAACCAGACACTTAGCTAATGTCCTCTCTGTCAGATAACAACCAGACACTTAGCTAATGTCATCTCTGTCAGACAACAACCAGACACTTAGCTAATGAACTCTCTCGGTCAGACAACAAACAGACACTTAACTAATGTCCTCTCAGTCAGACAACAACCAGACACTTAGCTAATGTCCTCTCTCAGTCAGACAACAAACCGACACTTAGCTAATGTCCTCTCTCAGTCAGACAACAACCAGACACTTAGCTAATGTCCACTCTCAGTCAGACAACAACCAGACACTTAGCTAATGTTCTCTCTCAGTCAGACAACAACCATACACTTAGCTAATGTCCTCTCAGTCAGACAACAACCAGACACTTAGCTAATGTCCTCTATGTCAGACAACAACCAACCAGACACTTAGCTAATGTCCTCAGCCAGACAACAATCAAACAGACACTTAGCTAATGTCCTCTCAATCAGACAACAAACAACCAGTAGATTCTAAGGGTTCAGCCCAACCATCTATACTAGCCAAACAGTAGATGCTTAGGGTTCAGCCCAACCATCTATTCTAACCAAACAGTAGATGCTTAGGGTTCAGCCCAACCATCTATTCTAACCAAACAGTAGATGCTAAGGGTTCAGCTCAACCATTGTTCTAACCAAAAAGTAGATGCTAAGGGTTCAGCCCAACCATCTATCCTAACCAAACAGTAGATGCTAAGGGTTCAGCCCAACCATCTATTCTAACCAAGCAGTAGATGCTAAGGGTTCAGCCCAACCATCTATCCTAACCAAACAGTAGATACTAAGGGTTCAGCCCAACCATCTATTCTAACCAAACAGTAGATGCTAAGGGTTCAGCCCAACCATCTATCTAACCAAAGACTGATTATCTTTTCGAACTTGATAGTGATTCACTCTGGGTTGTCTGTTATGTGGTATCATTTTGTTTGATGGTGATGTTTAGACTCAGGATGACCCCCCCCCCCCCCCATATGTGTTGTCCTTCTCTAGCCCTGTCCTTTCGGTCTCACTAGGCCAGCCAACAACCAAAACAAATACCTAAGGGTTCAGCCCAACCATCTATTCTAACCAAAGAATAAGGATATTTTTTTAGCTTCAGTTGATGGGGAATGAAAACACTGTATTTCATTCATATAGAGACATTGCTATTTGGTCATGTGGGTCTCTCTCTCTAACCCTTATCTTTTGGTCATGTGGGTCTCTCTCTCTGACCCTGTATCGTTTTGGTCATGTGGGTCTCTCTCTCTGACCCTGTATCGTTTTGGTCATGTGGGTCTCTCTCTCTGACCCTTATATTTTGGTCATGTGGGTCTCTCTCTCTCTGACCCTGTATCTTTTTGGTCATGTGGGTCTCTCTCTCTGACCCTGTATCTTTGTCCCTGTCCCTCTCTCTCTTCAGTTGCGCTCTGCAATGTACAATGATTTCACAGGGAGATTGGTTTCTGCCTTATTGACCTCTGACCCTTTCTCTCTCCGTCTGTCTCCAGTTCTGCTGTGTCTCCTGTGTGTCCTGTCTTCCCTGGTGGATCTAACCACCGCCTGTCCTCCGACCTGCTTCTGCAACGCCACCGACGTAGACTGCAGCGGGCGCGGCCTGCTCTCCATGCCCGCCCTCACCCATCTCCCCGTCTCCGCCCGCACCCTCCTGCTGCCCAACAACCACCTCTCCTCCCTGGGTCCAGGGTCCTTCGCTAACCTCACCTCCCTGGAGCAACTGGATCTCTCCAACAACCACCTCTCCTCCCTGGGTCCAGGGTCCTTCGCTAACCTCACCTCCCTGGAGCGACTGGATCTCTCCAACAACTACCTGGATAATCTTCCCCCAGCGCTCTTCAAGGACCTGGGGAATCTATCAGATCTGACCCTCCACAACAACAGTCTTAGGGCCTTGGATAGGGATCTCTTCCAGGGGCTGGTGGGGCTGAGGAAGCTAGATGTCTCCCTCAACGGGCTGTCTGATATCCCCCTGGGTCTGCTGGATGAGCTGCAGGG
>NC_048579.1:65147078-65149578 GCF_013265735.2 Oncorhynchus mykiss
CTCTATTACTCCTCTCCCTCCGCCTCCTCTCCCCCTGAAACCAACCAGCTCCTGCTACTGTCTTCTCTATCTCCACCAAACGACAATCACAATGGGTCCTCTCCTCCATTCTGAACCCTGTTCTCATTCTGAGATGAGATAGATATGTACGAGTCAGACCACTAGACAACCGCCTGATAGGGTGATCAACAAACTCTGAACCTTCAATGACCCTTCTCTATCCCTCAGCCCACAAACCCCACAGCCCTGCAGAAACAAGAACTGGGTCTGGTTTGGCTTGGTCTGGACTGGTCTGATTTGACATGGTCTGGTTTGGCAGGACATGGTGGAGGGATGGCCTGATTCTCTCTGTCCTCTCCCTCCTGTTGTTCTCTGAGATGGAGGGATGGCCTGATTCTCTCTGTCCTCTCCCTCCTGTTGTTCTCTGAGATGGAGGGATGGCCTGATTCTCTCTGTCCTCTCCCTCCTGTTGTTCTCTGAGATGGAGGGATGGCCTGATTCTCTCTGTCCTCTCCCTCCTGTTGTTCTCTGAGATGGAGGGTTGGCCAGACGCTCAGAGGGATATTAAAAAATAAGGGATTAAAAGATGCTGCTATTGTCTTTCATCCCTCCCTCCCTTTCATCCCTCCCTCTCTGTGTTCCCACCTGCTGAAAGAGTACACAACCGTTGTGGGGACTTTTCCTCTCCCCTCCTCCCCTCATCCTCCCTTTCATCCCTCTGTTCCCACCTTCAAGAGGAGTACACACATACTGTGGGGACTTCTCTCCTCTCTTCCCTGTCTGTGTAATCTCTATGGATGGGACATCAACCTCTCCTACTAACGAGCAGGATCTTCCCCCTCACCCCTGAATTGGCTGGACAAACAAAGCGTATATTATTATATACTGCTCTCTGGTTTAGGTGATTTAATATAGCCTCTATTACATGCAGTGACCCAACTCCTGGTTTAGGTGATTTAATATAGCCTCTATTACATGCAGTGACCCAACTCCTGGTTTAGGTGATTTAATATAGCCTCTATTACATGCAGTGACCCAACTCCTGGTTTAGGTGATTTAATATAGCCTCTATTCCATGCAGTGACCCAACTCCTGGTTTAGGTGATTTAATATAGCCTCTATTACATGCAGTGACCCAACTCCTGGTTTTTGATAAACATTAATTTGGTCCCGTATCAGTTTTTTCATTTGGTGTTGTTGGTTTTGTTTGGGTGATAACCTGATATCCTGTAACGTTTTAGAGCTGGTTAGATTTGCTCCGACAAAAACCCTTCAGGTATACTGTCTTGCTAGCGATGTTGGTAATAAAAACTGAATCCAGTTGTGTTGTTGTTAAATGGGTCATAACCCACGTACAGTACAGTACCACAGTTCTCTGTGATGGGGAATGAGACCCTGGATCACTACCCAGGATTCCATAGTAGCTTGGGAGGCGTGTCTTGACAACACATGATGGTAGATAAACAGGCTGATGCCGATGAAAGAGAACTAGAGACAGATCAAATGGGATGTAATGGGATGTATGGGATGTAATGGGATGTAATGGGATCACATGGGGTGTAATGGGATGTAATGGGATGAAATGGGATGTAATGGGATCAAATGGGATGTAATGGGATGTAATGGGATGTAATGGGATGAAATGGGATCACATGGGGTGTAATGGGATGTAATGGGATGAAATGGGATGTAATGGGATGTAATGGGATGTAATGGGATGTATGGGATGTAATGGGATGTAATGGGATGTATGGGATGTAATGGGATGTATGGGATGTAATGGGATATATGGGATGTAATGGGATGTAATGGGATGTAATGGGATGAAATGGGATGTAATGGGATGTAATGGGATGTAATGGGATGAAATGGGATGTATGGAATGAAATGGGATGTAATGGGATGTAATGGGATTTTTGGGATGAAATGGGATGTAATGGGATGTAATGGGATGTAATGGGATGAAATGGGATGTATGGAATGAAATGGGATGTAATGGGATGTAATGGGATTTTTGGGATGAAATGGGATGAAATGGGATGTAATGGGATGAAATGGGATGTATGGAATGAAATGGGATGTAATGGGATGTAATGGGATATATGGGATGAAATGGGATGTAATGGGATGTAATGGGATGAAATGGGATGTAATGCGATGAAATGGGATGCACCCTATTCCCAATGCAGTGCACTACTTTTAGCTAGAGCCCTATAGGACCATTTGGGACACACATTATAAGTAAAGAGGGAATATGAAGAGTCTGTAGTACAGAACCATAAAGTACTGTTCCATGTGAAGTCCTTGTTATGTGCTACATTAATCCATGTTTGTTTACTTTGTTTGTAATGTTGCTCACTTACTAATTACCGGCATGTGTTCTGTTGTTCAGTTAGCATCATAGCAAAACATGTGATCATGTGACCTAGAGGGACAGGAAGTAGGAAGTAGAATCTGTGTTGAGGGACCAATCATTGATCAGGTTTGCTGTCGCTGTGGT
>NC_048579.1:65154578-65157078 GCF_013265735.2 Oncorhynchus mykiss
ACATACTGTATAAACCTAGTAAACCCTATCCTATAGATACATACTGTATAAACCCTATGCTATAGATACATACTGTAAACACCCTATCCTATAGATACATACTGTATAAACCCTATCCTATAGATACATACTGTATAAACCCTATCCTATAGATACATACTGTATAAACCCTATCCTATAGATACATACTGTAAACACCCTATCCTATAGATACATACTGTATAAACCCAGTAAACCCTATCCTATAGATACATACTGTATAAACCCTATCCTATAGATACATACTGTATAAACCCTATCCTATAGATACATACTGTAAACACCCTATCCTATAGATACATACTGTATAAACCCAGTAAACCCTATCCTATAGATACATACTGTATAAACCCTATCCTATAGATATATACTGTATAAACCCTATCCTATAGATACATACTGTATAAACCCTATCCTATAGATACATACTGTATAAACCCTATCCTATAGATACATACTGTATAAACCCTATCCTATAGATACATACTGTATAAACCCTATCCTATAGATACATACTGTATAAACCCTATCCTATAGATACATACTGTATAAACCCTATCCTATAGATACATACTGTATAAACCCAGTAAACCCTATCCTATAGATACATACTGTATAAACCCTATCCTATAGATACATACTGTATAAACCCTATCCTATAGATACATACTGTATAAACCCTATCCTATAGATACATACTGTATAAACCCTATCCTATAGATACATACTGTATAAATAGCCTTCCTTTAACCAGTCCTCTTCTGAGTTTTGTGAATTCACAAAGAACAGTCATATAGCAGGCACACACACACACACACACACACACACACACACACACACACACACACACACACACCCACCCTTGCATATTTGATTCCTTGTCTTGTTGGTGAGGCCAGGCATTCTCTGCTTCACATGCTGAGCTCTTGATGGGGGGGAACAGAATAGCACAGTGGTCATGAAACATTCACAACACACAACTTCCTTCCTGTGTGTGTGAAATGTGCCCAGTAGCTGTGTTTCTGCAGTCAGAGCAACCCCTGGGTCGACTGGTTACCTAGCTACACCATCCAAACACTTGAGACCACGCACGCACGCACACACACACACACACACACACACACACACACGCACAGTAAGTAGTATTCGCACTCCAAAATGCTGGAGTGCCGCTGCTTGGCTGGGTGTTCAGGTTATAACACTGATTAGAGAAGTCATCAACAGGAGCCTATTCACCAATCAACACGCTGAGATGAAAACCGTGTGAGTAGGGTTGATGAGAGGGGTTTAGTTTGGGGGTTCAGGGGGTAGGGTTGATGAGAGGGGTTTAGTTTGGGGGTTCAGGGGGTAGGGTTGATGAGAGGGGTTTAGTTTGGGGGTTCAGGGGAATGTGAGTAGGGTTGATGAGAGGGGTTTAGTTTGGGGGTTCAGGGGGTAGGGTTGATGAGAGGGGTTTAGTTTGGGGGTAGAGGGGAATGTGAGTAGGGTTGATGAGAGGGGTTTAGTTTGGGGGTTCAGAGGGTAGGGTTGATGAGAGGGGTTTAGTTTGGGGGTAGAGGGGAATGTGAGTAGGGTTGATGAGAGGGGTTTAGTTTGGGGGTTCAGAGGGTAGGGTTGATGAGAGGGGTTTAGTTTGGGGGTAGAGGGGAATGTGAGTAGGGTTGATGAGAGGGGTTTAGTTTGGGGGTTCAGGGGAATGTGAGCAGGGTTGATGAGAGGGGTTTAGTTTGGGGGTTCAGGGGAATGTGAGTAGGGTTGATGAGAGGGGTTTAGTTTGGGGGTTCAGAGGGTAGGGTTGATGAGAGGGGTTTAGTTTGGGGGTAGAGGGGAATGTGAGTAGGGTTGATGAGAGGGGTTTAGTTTGGGGGTTCAGGGGAATGTGAGCAGGGTTGATGAGAGGGGTTTAGTTTGGGGGTTCAGGGGAATGTGAGTAGGGTTGATGAGAGGGGTTTAGTTTGGGGGTTCAGGGGAATGTGAGCAGGGTTGATGAGAGGGGTTTAGTTTGGGGGTTCAGGGGAATGTGAGTAGGGTTGATGAGAGGGGTTTAGTTTGGGGGTTCAGGGGAATGTGAGCAGGGTTGATGAGAGGGGTTTAGTTTGGGGGTTCAGGGGAATGTGAGCAGGGTTGATGAGAGGGGTTTAGTTTGGGGGTTCAGGGGAATGTGAGCAGGGTTGATGAGAGGGGTTTAGTTTGGGGGTTCAGGGGAATGTGAGCAGGGTTGATGAGAGGGGTTTAGTTTGGGGGTTCAGGGGAATGTGAGCAGGGTTGATGAGAGGGGTTTAGTTTGGGGGTTCAGGGGAATGTGAGCAGGGTTGATGAGAGGGGTTTAGTTTGGGGGTTCAGGGGAATGTGAGCAGGGTTGATGAGAGGGGTTTAGTTTGGGGGTTCAGGGGAATGTGAGCAGGGTTGATGAGAGGGGTTTAGTTTGGGGGTTCAGAGGGCAGGGTTGATGAGAGGGGTT
>NC_048579.1:65164578-65209578 GCF_013265735.2 Oncorhynchus mykiss
AGATGAGAGAAAGAGAGAGAAGGGACTGTGAGACATGCCGGTAAGGGAGCCAGGTAGAGACGGGCTGTTTAATTGAAATACCCTCCTCGTCCTCCTGCGCAAGGTCATCCGGGCTGGAGGTGGCGCTGTGGTCCTCCTCATAGTCCCTGAATACATCTGATGAGGACACCAGACCAGGACTCTTTCAGAGGCCACCACATCACACAACTACACTGGGGGACATTATGGTCCCTGAACACATCTGATGAGGACACCAGACCAGGACTCTTTCAGTGGCCTCACAGGGACACGGCAGAGACCACCACGTTAAAAGTCCTTTAATAGAGTTGACTGTCTATACCCTCATACCATGGGTAATGTCCTACCAACATACTAAGATCCCCAACCGACACTTTCACAAAGAAGGATTTACATGTGATGATGGTGATTAGGGCTGTGACCAACCTACACATACACCCTGCCGTCGCACCAGACAGAATAGATGTTACATCTTCCTGTACTGTTGTGCTTTAGTCCCAGACTGTCTGTCTGTATTGGGTACAAACAGGAAAGCTATTGATCGTGTCTGGGTTTGTTTATAAAAATGGAAATTCACCACAGCCACTAAGGTAGCTGCTGAATAATGTTTAGAGAGTAAATATGGATCCCAAATGCTACCCTATTCCCTATGGGTCTCTGTGAACCCTGGACAAAAGTAGTGCACTACATGGGGAATAGGGTGCCACTCGGGACACCGCCTAGATAAAGGGGCTCGCTGTCTGTCCCTGCTGGCGGTTGCTAGGCTGGGGGGTTGCCATGGCGACTTTATCTGCGTGGGAGCAGAGAGAAAGTAGTCCCTACCTTTGGTGTATCTATTCAGTTTATTTAAACTCCACAAGGACATTGTATTAGGTGGTTATTGTACTTTGACAAGACAGTCTCACAAACCGGACAGCTATTGATCCTCTGTAGCTCAGTTGGTAGAGCATGGCGTTTTCATCCTTTTGGATAAAAGTCTTCGCTTAATGGCATTTATTGATTAACTGGCCAACTTGCCCTGGCGACAGAGTGGGAGAACAGAGAAAAAGTAGTCCCTACCTCTGAAAGTAGAAAGTAGTCCCTACCTCTGAAAGTAGAAAGTAGTTCCTACTCCTGGTGTAACTGTTCAGTTGTTGTCCCAGACTCCATATGGGTATAAATAAGGTGGTTATTGTAATGTTACAAGACAATCACAACAGTGTGTGGTGGAGCAGAGAGAAAGTAGTCCCTACCTCTGGTGTCCTCCTTGGGGATGTAGTACAGGAACTTGCCGGCGGGGTACTCTGCAGCGCGGCGATACCACACGGGGAAGTGGTCCATCGTAAAGATGTTCTCCTTGTCCGACGGAGACAGGAATTTCCTGTGAGGGGTCAGAATTGGGTGTAACACCGATACAAAATATTACTTATTGATTTAAGTAATCAATCAAATATATAAAAAAACATTTATGAGCATTTGTAAACATCTATAAGCATTTAAAAGGCTTTTTAGTGAAAGCTTTCATAAAGTGTTGCCAAAATGTTGAAATCAAGAAGCCAGTGCAGAGCGAGGAAGGCAGGCTGGGATCTACAGGATTATAATCTACTGTCTTGGTCCTAGTTAAAATGATCTACAGGATTATAATCTACTGTCTTGGTCCTAGTTAAAATGACCTGCAGGATTATAATCTACTGTCTTGGTCCTAGTTAAAATGATCTACAGGATTATAATCTACTGTCTTGGTCCTAGTTAAAATGACCTACAGGATTATAATCTACTGTCTTGGTCCTAGTTAAAATGATCTACAGGATTATAATCTACTGTCTTGGTCCTAGTTAAAATGACCTACAGGATTATAATCTGCTGTCTTGGTCCTAGATAAAATGACCTACAGGATTATAATCTACTGTCTTGGTCCTAGTTAAAATTACCTACAGGATTATAATCTACTGTCTTGGTCCTAGTTAAAATTACCTACAGGATTATAATCTACTGTCTTGGTCCTAGTTAAAATGACCTACAGGATTATAATCTACTGTCTTGGTCCTAGTTAAAATGACCTACAGGATTATAATCTACTGTCTTGGTCCTAGTTAAAATGATCTACAGGATTATAATCTACTGTCTTGGTCCTAGTTAAAATGACCTACAGGATTATAATCTACTGTCTTGGTCCTAGTTAAAATGATCTACAGGATTATAATCTACTGTCTTGGTCCTAGTTAAAATGATCTACAGGATTATAATCTACTGTCTTGGTCCTAGTTAAAATGACCTACAGGATTATAATCTACTGTCTTGGTCCTAGTTAAAATGATCTACAGGATTATAATCTACTGTCTTGGTCCTAGTTAAAATGACCTGCAGGATTATAATCTACTGTCTTGGTCCTAGTTAAAATGATCTACAGGATTATAATCTACTGTCTTGGTCCTAGTTAAAATTACCTACAGGATTATAATCTACTGTCTTGGTCCTAGTTAAAATGACCTACAGGATTATAATCTACTGTCTTGGTCCTAGTTAAAATGACCTACAGGATTATAATCTACTGTCTTGGTCCTAGTTAAAATGATCTACACGATTATAATCTACTGTTTTGGTCTTGGTTAAAATGATCTACAGGATTATAATCTACTGTCTTGGTCCTAGTTAAAATGATCAACAGGATTATAATCTACTGTCTCGGTACTAGTTAAAAGCTTTAACTAAACCAAAGTAGATAATTTTAAGATTGTTCTATACATTAGTTGGGGTCTATATCAGCTTCAATATGAGGTCCTAAACCTGGCATGAAAGGTCATCATTATAGTTGTAGCTGCGTGGGCTAATATAGTCCAAATGTTTGGGGTAAATTGAGCCAATGATTGAGCCAATGGCAAGTTGAGCAAATTGAAGGGGTTTCTTGCCGTGTGTAATGCAAGGCATTATCGCTGGGATAGGATCTACAGGATTATAATCTACTGTCTTGGTCCTAGTTAAAAGCTTTGCTTCTGCAAGGGATAGAGATGCAGAAGCCGGTCCATTGAAGCTTGCTTTTTGCAACAAAAATAAACCTTTAAGACCAAAATGAACCAAAATCAGGTAATTTTCTGTCATGTACTGACTTGGAGAAGACCTTTGGTCTGGAAACACAGGAGTTGGGAGGGTCACAGGTCACAAGAAGGGGTCAGGGGTACATGGTAAAATACAGAGAGTTAGCCAGATTCAGAAAGAAACCATGTCAGAAGAACAATTGTTGTTGAAGCAGTGTGTAGAGGGGAGAGGGGGGTAAATTGAGCCAAAGAGGTAAATTGAGCCAAAGGGGTAAATTGATCCAAAGGGGTAAATTGATCCAAAGGGGTAAATTGAGCCAAAGGGGTAAATTGAGCCAAAGGGGTAAATTGATCCAAAGGGGTAAATTGAGCCATGTGGTAAATTGAGCCAAAGGGGTAAATTGAGCCAAAGGGGTAAATTGAGCCAAAGGGGTAAATTGATCCATGTGGTAAATTGAGCCAAAGGGGTAAATTGAGCTAAAGGGGCAAATTGAGCCAAAGGGGTAAATTGAGCCAAAGGGGTAAATTGATCCATGTGGGAAATTGAGCCAAAGGGGTAAATTGAGCCAAAGGGGTAAATTGATCCAAAGGGGTAAATTGATCCAAAGGGGTAAATTGAGCCAAAGGGGTAAATTGAGCCAAAGGGGTAAATTGAGCCAAAGGGGTAAATTGATCCATGTGGTAAATTGATCCAAAGGGGTAAATTGAGCCAAAGGGGTAAATTGATCCAAAGGGGTAAATTGAGCCAAAGGGGTAAATTGAGCCATGTGGTAAATTGAGCCAAAGGGGTAAATTGAGCCAAAGGGGTAAATTGACCCAAAGGGATAAATTGAGCCAAAGGGGTAAATTGAGCCACCTTTGTTTCTAGGAAACAATACACCACATGAATCATTTAACCAAATATTTAGGAAGAGGTCTTCATTTCATGGAGTCAGTGAAGGAAGAAACCACATGGGAAAAGGGGTAAGGAAGTTACAATAGGTCAAAAAACCAGACTTTCCCCAAGTCAAATGAATGTGTTGTTATACAGTAGGTTTCATAATGCTGGTATCTAAAACTAAGTAGATCGTTTTAGGATTGTTCTATACATCAGTTGGGGTCCATATCAGCTTCAATATGAGGTCCTAAACCTGACATGAAAGGTCATCATTGTAGTTGTGTGGACTAATATAGTCAAAATGTCTGCCTTGGGGTAAATTGAGCCAATGGCCATGAGGTAAATTGAGCCAATGGCCATGAGGTAAATTGAGCCAATGGCCATGAGGTAAATTGGGCCAATGGCCATGAGGTAAATTGAGCCAATGGCCATGAGGTAAATTGAGCCAATGGCCATGAGGTAAATTGAGCCAATGGCCATGAGGTAAATTGAGCCAATGGCCATGAGGTAAATTGAGCCAATGGCCATGAGGTAAGTTGAGCCAATGGCCATGAGGTAAATTGAGCCAATGGCCATGAGGTAAATTGAGCCAATGGCCATGAGGTAAATTGAGCCAATGGCCATGAGGTAAATTGAGCCAATGGCCATGAGGTAAATTGAGCCAATGGCCATGAGGTAAATTGAGCCAATGGCCATGAGGTAAGTTGAGCCAATGGCCATGAGGTAAATTGAGCCAATGGCCACGAGGTAAGTTGAGCCAATGGCCATGAGGTAAATTGAGCCAATGGCCATGAGGTAAATTGAGCCAATGGCCATGAGGTAAGTTGAGCCAATGTAAGTGTTTTCTTCCCAGGCGTAATGCAAGGTACTATCTCTGGGATATGAGGTAACAACAGGGCCTGGGTTAAAAGTGATTACAAATCACAAAGTGTTTGTTAGGTATGAAGCCTGTGTTAAAAGAGCTTACAAATCACAAAGTGTTTGTTAGGTATGAAGCCTGTGTTAAAAGAGCTTACAAATCACAAAGTGTTTGTTAGGTATGAAGCCTGTGTTAAAAGTGCTTACAAATCACAAAGTGTTTGTTAGGTATGAAGCCTGTGTTAAAAGAGCTTACAAATCACAAAGTGTTTGTTAGGTATGAAGCCTGTGTTAAAAGTGCTTACAAATCACAAAGTGTTTGTTAGGTATGAAGCCTGTGTTAAAAGTGCTTACAAATCACAAAGTGTTTGTTAGGTATGAAGCCTGTGTTAAAAGAGCCATAAAAAGACACACAAAAAAAGCAATTGTGACGAATTGTGTTTAAGAAATAAAGATAAGACATGGTTTTAAAATGG
Source organism: Oncorhynchus mykiss (assembly GCF_013265735.2). Classification (NCBI taxonomy): domain Eukaryota; kingdom Metazoa; phylum Chordata; class Actinopteri; order Salmoniformes; family Salmonidae; genus Oncorhynchus; species Oncorhynchus mykiss. The sequence goes on from NC_048579.1 coordinate 65,169,822, forward strand.
TAGTGGTAATATTCTGTACAGACATTTGTAGATGGCTTAATTTACCCTGTCCTGCAGACAAGATATGTTTACTGTAACTTTCTTTCCTATGACAGAGTGATGCTGAATGTAAAGAATGTCTCATCTTACCCCACTCTCCTCTACTGTATTGGACAACCTAGATGCCCTGACCAGAGGAGGCTGCTGAGGGGAGGACGACTCATAATAATGGCTGGAAGGAGCGAATGGAATGGCCTCAAACACATGGAAACCGTGTGATTGATATATGTGATACCATTCCACTAATGTCGCTCCAGCCAGTACCACAAGCCTGTCCTCCCCAATTAAGGTTCCACCAACCGCCAGTGGACCCGGCAGTACCTTCATCACCCACTAGAGGGCCATGATAGTCCACAGGAGCATATTTCTGAATGTAATATCAATTCAAGGGGCTAAAGGTAATATCAATTCAAGGGGTAATATCTCCACAAAAGAAACAACACAAACACGTCCCTCAGCAATAAGAGCAATAACCCGGCCATCCCTGTCCACCATCCCTGTCCACCATCCCTGTCTACCATCCCTGTCCACCATCCCTGTCCACCATCCCTGTCCACCATCCCTGTCCACCCTCCCTGTCCACCATCCCTGTCCACCATCCCTGTCCACCATCCCTGTCCACCATCCCTGTCCACCATCCCTGTCCACCATCCCTGTCCACCATCCCTGTCCACCCTCCCTGTCCACCCTCCCTGTCCACCATCCCTGTCCACCATCCCTGTCCACCATCCCTGTCCACCCTCCCTGTCCACCCTCCCTGTCCACCCTCCCTGTTCACCATCCCTGTCCACCATCCCTGTCAACCATCCCTGTCCACCATCCCTGTCCACCATCCCTGTCCACCATCCCTGTCCACCATCCCTGTCCACCCTCCCTGTCCACCCTCCCTGTCCACCATCCCTGTCCACCATCCCTGTCCACCATCCCTGTCCACCCTCCCTGTCCACCCTCCCTGTCCACCATCCCTGTCCACCCTCCCTGTCCACCCTCCCTGTCCACCATCCCTGTCCACCCTCCCTGTCCACCCTCCCTGTCCACCATCCCTGTCCACCATCCCTGTCCACCATCCCTGTCCACCCTCCCTGTCCACCCTCCCTGTCCACCCTCCCTGTCCACCATCCCTGTCCACCCTCCCTGTCCACCCTCCCTGTCCACCAGCGCTGTAAGAGGGACTCTCCATTTTGCAGAGTCGGCAAGTACGTTTTCAAAACAAATTTCAAATCAAACGCATGGGTCCCAAATGCTACTCTAATCCCTTTATAATACACTACTTCTAAACCAGAGTCCATATATAATACACTACTTCTAAACCAGAGTCCATATATAATACAATACCTCTAAACCAGAGTCCATATATAATACACTACCTCTAAACCAGAGTCTATAGGGCCTATATAATACACTACTTCTAAACCAGAGTCCATATATAATACACTACCTCTAAACCGGAGTCCATATATAATACACTACCTCTAAACCAGAGTCCATAGGGCCTATATAATACACTACCTCTAAACCAGAGTCCATATATAATACACTACTTCTAAACCAGAGTCCATAGGGCCTATATAATACACTACTTCTAAACCAGAGTCCATATATAATACACTACCTCTAAACCAGAGTCCATATATAATACACTACCTCTAAACCAGAGTCCATAGGGCCTATATAATACACTACCTCTAAACCAGAGTCCATATATAATACACTACCTCTAAACCAGAGTCCATAGGGCCTATATAATACACTACCTCTAAACCAGAGTCCATATATAATACACTACCTCTAAACCAGAGTCCATAGGGCCTATATAATACACTACCTCTAAACCAGAGTCCATATATAATACACTACCTCTAAACCAGAGTCCATATATAATACACTACCTCTAAACCAGAGTCCATATATAATACACTACTTCTAAACCAGAGTCCATATATAATACACTACCTCTAAACCAGAGTCTATAGGGCCTATATAATACACTACCTCTAAACCAGAGTCCATAGGGCCTATATAATACACTACTTCTAAACCAGAGTCCATATATAATACCCTACCTCTAAACCAGAGTCCATAGGGCCTATATAATACACTACCTCTAAACCAGAGTCCATATATAATACACTACCTCTAAACCAGAGTCCATATATAATACACTACCTCTAAACCAGAGTCCATAGGGCCTATATAATACACTACCTCTAAACCAGAGTCCATAGGGCCTATATAATACACTACCTCTAAACCAGAGTCCATAGGTCCTATATAATACAATACCTCTAAACCAGAGTCCATAGGGCCTATATAATACACTACCTCTAAACCAGAGTACATAGGGCTTATATAATACACTACCTCTAAACCAGAGTCCATATATAATACACTACCTCTAAACCAGAGTCCATAGGGCCTATATAATACACTACCTCTAAACCAGAGTCCATAGGGCCTATATAATACACTACTTCTAAACCAGAGTCCATATATAATACACTACCTCTAAACCAGAGTCTATAGGGCCTATATAATACACTACCTCTAAACCAGAGTCCATAGGGCCTATATAATACACTACTTCTAAACCAGAGTCCATATATAATACACTACCTCTAAACCAGAGTCTATAGGGCCTATATAATACACTACTTCTAAACCAGAGTCCATATATAATACACTACCTCTAAACCAGAGTCTATAGGGCCTATATAATACACTACCTCTAAACCAGAGTCCATAGGGCCTATATAATACACTACCTCTAAACCAGAGTCCATATATAATACACTACCTCTAAACCAGAGTCCATAGGGCCTTTATAATACACTACCTCTAAACCAGAGTCCATATATAATACACTACCTCTAAACCAGAGTCCATAGGGCCTATATAATACACTACCTCTAAACCAGAGTCCATATATAATACACTACCTCTAAACCAGAGTCCATAGGGCCTTTATAATACACTACCTCCAAACCAGAGTCCATATATAATACACTACCTCTAAACCAGAGTCCATATATAATACACTACTTCTAAACCAGAGTCCATATATAATACACTACCTCTAAACCAGAGTCTATAGGGCCTATATAATACACTACCTCTAAACCAGAGTCCATAGGGCCTATATAATACACTACTTCTAAACCAGAGTCCATATATAATACACTACCTCTAAACCAGAGTCCATAGGGCCTATATAATACACTACCTCTAAACCAGAGTCCATATATAATACACTACCTCTAAACCAGAGTCCATAGGGCCTATATAATACACTACCTCTAAACCAGAGTCCATAGGGCCTATATAATACACTACCTCTAAACCAGAGTCCATAGGTCCTATATAATACACTACCTCTAAACCAGAGTCCATAGGGCCTATATAATACACTACCTCTAAACCAGAGTACATAGGGCTTATATAATACACTACCTCTAAACCAGAGTCCATATATAATACACTACCTCTAAACCAGAGTCCATAGGGCCTATATAATACACTACCTCTAAACCAGAGTCCATAGGGCCTATATAATACACTACTTCTAAACCAGAGTCCATATATAATACACTACCTCTAAACCAGAGTCTATAGGGCCTATATAATACACTACCTCTAAACCAGAGTCCATAGGGCCTATATAATACACTACCTCTAAACCAGAGTCCATAGGGCCTATATAATACACTACCTCTAAACCAGAGTCCATAGGGCCTATATAATACACTACTTCTAAACCAGAGTCCATATATAATACACTACCTCTAAACCAGAGTCTATAGGGCCTATATAATACACTACTTCTAAACCAGAGTCCATATATAATACACTACCTCTAAACCAGAGTCTATAGGGCCTATATAATACACTACCTCTAAACCAGAGTCCATAGGGCCTATATAATACACTACCTCTAAACCAGAGTCCATATATAATACACTACCTCTAAACCAGAGTCCATAGGGCCTTTATAATACACTACCTCTAAACCAGAGTCCATATATAATACACTACCTCTAAACCAGAGTCCATAGGGCCTATATAATACACTACCTCTAAACCAGAGTCCATATATAATACACTACCTCTAAACCAGAGTCCATAGGGCCCGGTCAAAAGTACTGCCCATATGGAATAGGGTGACTCAGTCAGTCTCCAGGCTGATATCTTCAGACCCATCAAACACAGAGCCTCCTAATGGACCCTGTAGACACTCTAGACATACACCTGTTAAGGTCAACAAAGAGCTGCTGGCCCACAACTCCCCCTCACAGAGGAGAATTACACAATGAGTAACGGGAGCAATCAGATGACTGATAGCTAGTGGGATTATGTTGCGGTGTCAGTCACTCTGAGCCTAAACCCTGCCTGGCAAGAGGGCACTGCCAGGGAAGAGTCCTGAAGAGCCCTAACAAGGACAGTTACTGGAGAGATAAGAGTCTCTCTGAGAGTAGAGTACGCTATAGAAAGACAATTCAGTTTCTACAGACAGACTGAATAACAGAGTAGAGTAGGCTACAGACAGACTAGTCAGTTTCTACAGACAGACTGAATAACAGAGTAAATCTCCTTTTGGCAGGTAGTGGTTTATAGCCATCCTGCTACAGTCATGGTATCTTCTGACTGTTATACTGTACAAAGGACTCACTCACTCACTCACCCACCCACCAACTCACTCACTCACTCACCAACTCACTCACTCACCAACTCACCCACCAACTCACTCATCCACCCACCCACCCACCCACCCACCCACCCACCCACCCACCCACCCACCAACTCACTCACCAACTCACTCACCCACCAACTCACCCACCCACCAACTCACTCACTCACTCACTCACTCACTCACTCACTCACTCACTCACCCACCCACCAACCCACCAACTCACTCACCAACTCACCCACCCACCAACTCACCCACCCACCAACTCACCCACCCACCCACCCACCCACCCACCAACCCACCAACTCACTCACCAACTCACCCACCCATAATAAATGTAGCCACCTATGTACAGCAGAGACAACCCAGTAAAACAACAGATGACAACCCAGTGTGTTTCAGTACTGTAGGTAACCCAGTGTGTTTCAGTACTGTAGGCCTGACTTACTTGGCAACACGTTTCTCAATGCCCACGTATCTGGTGACCCTCATCAGACCAGACCGGGTGCCCAGGAACGCAGTCTCCACCCCCTCGTCCATGCTGAACACACAGAGGAGAGACAAGGAGGGGCAGTAACACTACAGCTGATAACCAGACATACATTCAAATCTAAACAAGGATGTAGAACATGTATCAACAGATAATAAATATGGGATATATTGGCAACATGGTATGTTACAGCACTGTTACAAACCCAGATGGAGTATAGTAGTCTGGTAGTATAGTAGTCTGGTATGTTACAGCACTGTTACCAACCCAGATGGAGTATAGTAGTCTGGTAGTATAGTAGTATGGTATGTTACAGCACTGTTACCAACCCAGATGGATAGAACATCATGTCTGTCTGTAGTATGGTAGTATGGTAGTGTGGTAGTATGGTAGTGTGGTAGTATAGTAGTATGGTAGGGTGGTAGTGTGGTAGTATGGTATGTTACAACAATGTTACCAACCCAGATGGATAGAACATCATGTCTGTCTGTAGTATGGTAGTATGGTAGTGTGGTAGTGTGGTAGTGTGGTAGTATGGTAGTATGGTAGTGTGGTAGTATAGTAGCGTGGTAGTGTAGTAGTGTGGTAGTGTGGTAGTGTGGTAGTATGGTAGTATGGTATGTTACAGCATTGTTACCAACCCAGATGGATAGAACATCATGGCTGTCTGGTAGGACTCTCCTTGTGACCACAGAGAGTGCTGGTACTGTGCAAGTGTAGTGTAGTAGTGTGGTAGTGTGGTAGTGTGGTAGTGTAGTAGTGTAGTAGTATAGTAGTGTAGTAGTGTTGTGTAGTAGTATGGTAGTGTGGTAGTGTAGTAGTGTAGTAGTGTGGTAGTGTGGTAGTGTGGTAGTGTTGTATAGTTGTATAGTAGTGTAGTAGTGTGGTAGTGTGGTAGTATAGTTGTATAGTTGTATAGTAGTGTAGTAGTGTGGTAGTGTGGTAGTGTGGTAGTGTTGTATAGTTGTATAGTAGTGTAGTAGTGTGGTAGTGTGGTAGTATAGTTGTATAGTTGTATAGTAGTGTAGTAGTGTGGCAGTATAGTTGTATAGTTGTATAGTAGTGTAGTAGTATGGTAGTGTGGTAGTGTTGTAGTATAGTAGTGTAGTAGTATAGTTGTATAGTAGTGTAGTAGTGTAGTAGTATAGTAGTATGGTAGTGTAGCAGTGTAGTAGTATGGTAGTGTAGTAGTATAGTTGTATAGTTGTATAGTAGTGTAGTAGTGTAGTAGTGTGGTGGTGTGGTAGTGTAGTAGTGTAGTAGTATGGTAGTGTAGTAGTATAGTTGTATAGTTGTATAGTAGTGTAATAGTGTGGTAGTGTAGTAGTATAGTTGTATAGTTGTATAGTAGTGTGGTAGTGTGGTAGTGTAGTAGTGTAGTAGTATAGTTGTATAGTTGTATAGTAGTGTAGTAGTGTGGTAGTGTAGTAGTATAGTTGTATAGTAGTGTAGTAGTGTAGTAGTGTAGTAGTATAGTTGTATAGTTGTATAGTAGTGTAGTAGTGTGGTAGTGTAGTAGTATAGTTGTATAGTTGTATAGTAGTGTAGTAGTGTGGTAGTGTAGTAGTATAGTTGTATAGTTGTATAGTAGTGTGGTAGTGTGGTAGTGTAGTAGTATAGGTGTATAGTTGTATAGTAGTGTAGTAGTGTGGTAGTGTAGTAGTATAGTTGTATAGTTGTGTAGAAGTGTGGTAGTGTGGTAGTGTGGTAGTATAGTTGCTGGTACTGTGCAAGTGTAGTGTAGTAGTGTGGTAGTGTGGTAGTGTGGTAGTGTAGTAGTGTAGTAGTATAGTAGTGTAGTAGTGTTGTGTAGTAGTATGGTAGTGTGGTAGTGTAGTAGTGTAGTAGTGTGGTAGTGTGGTAGTGTGGTAGTGTTGTATAGTTGTATAGTAGTGTAGTAGTGTGGTAGTGTGGTAGTATAGTTGTATAGTTGTATAGTAGTGTAGTAGTGTGGTAGTGTGGTAGTGTGGTAGTGTTGTATAGTTGTATAGTAGTGTAGTAGTGTGGTAGTGTGGTAGTATAGTTGTATAGTTGTATAGTAGTGTAGTAGTGTGGTAGTATAGTTGTATAGTTGTATAGTAGTGTAGTAGTATGGTAGTGTGGTAGTGTTGTAGTATAGTAGTGTAGTAGTATAGTTGTATAGTAGTGTAGTAGTGTAGTAGTATAGTAGTATGGTAGTGTAGTAGTGTAGTAGTATGGTAGTGTAGTAGTATAGTTGTATAGTTGTATAGTAGTGTAGTAGTGTAGTAGTGTGGTGGTGTGGTAGTGTAGTAGTGTAGTAGTATGGTAGTGTAGTAGTATAGTTGTATAGTTGTATAGTAGTGTAGTAGTGTGGTAGTGTAGTAGCATAGTTGTATAGTTGTATAGTAGTGTAGTAGTGTAGTAGTGTGGTAGTATAGTTCTATAGTTGTATAGTAGTGTAGTAGTGTGGTAGTGTAGTAGTATAGTTGTATAGTTGTATAGTAGTGTAGTAGTGTGGTAGTGTGGTAGTATAGTTGTATAGTTGTATAGTAGTGTAATAGTGTGGTAGTGTAGTAGTATAGTTGTATAGTTGTATAGTAGTGTGGTAGTGTGGTAGTGTTGTAGTATAGTTGTATAGTTGTATAGTAGTGTAGTAGTGTGGTAGTGTAGTAGTATAGTTGTATAGTTGTATAGTAGTGTAGTAGTGTGGTAGTGTGGTAGTGTTGTAGTATAGTTGTATAGTTGTATAGTAGTGTAATAGTGTGGTAGTGTAGTAGTATAGTTGTATAGTTGTATAGTAGTGTAGTAGTATGGTAGTGTAGTAGTATAGTTCTATAGTTGTATAGTAGTGTAGTAGTGTGGTAGTGTTGTAGTATAGTTGTATAGTTGTATAGTAGTGTAGTAGTGTGGTAGTGTAGTAGTATAGTTGTATAGTAGTGTAGTAGTGTGGTAGTGTGGTAGTATAGTTGTATAGTTGTATAGTAGTGTAGTAGTGTGGTAGTGTAGTAGTATAGTTGTATAGTTGTATAGTAGTGTAGTAGTGTGGTAGTGTTGTATAGTTGTATAGTTGTATAGTAGTGTAGTAGTGTGGTAGTGTAGTAGTATAGTTGTATAGTTGTATAGTAGTGTAGTAGTGTGGTAGTGTGGTAGTGTAGTAGTATAGTTGTATAGTTGTATAGTAGTGTAGTAGCGTGGTAGTGTAGTAGTATAGTTGTATAGTTGTATAGTAGTGTAGTAGTGTGGTAGTGTAGTAGTATAGTTGTATAGTTGTATAGTAGTGTGGTAGTGTGGTAGTGTTGTATAGTTGTATAGTAGTGTGGTAGTGTGGTAGTGTAGTAGTATAGTTGTATAGGTGTATAGTAGTGTAGTAGTGTGGTAGTGTAGTAGTATAGTTGTATAGTTGTATAGTAGTGTAGTAGTGTGGTAGTGTAGTAGTATAGTTGTATAGTTGTATAGTAGTGTAGTAGTGTGGTAGTGTGGTAGTATAGTTGTATAGTTGTATAGTAGTGTAGTAGTGTGGTAGTGTGGTAGTATAGTTGTATAGTTGTATAGTAGTGTAGTAGTGTGGTAGTGTGGTAGTATAGTTGTATAGTTGTATAGTTGTATAGTAGTGTGGTAGTGTGGTAGTGTAGTAGTATAGTTGTATAGTTGTATAGTTGTATAGTAGTGTAGTAGCGTGGTAGTGTAGTAGTATAGTTGTATAGTTGTATAGTAGTGTAGTAGTGTGGTAGTGTGGTAGTATAGTTGTATAGTTGTATAGTAGTGTAGTAGTGTGGTAGTGTGGTAGTATAGTTGTATAGTTGTATAGTTGTATAGTAGTGTAGTAGTGTGGTAGTGTAGTAGTATAGTTGTATAGTTGTATAGTAGTGTGGTAGTGTGGTAGTGTTGTATAGTTGTATAGTTGTATAGTAGTGTAGTAGCGTGGTAGTGTAGTAGTATAGTTGTATAGTTGTATAGTAGTGTAGTAGTGTGGTAGTGTGGTAGTATAGTTGTATAGTTGTATAGTTGTATAGTAGTGTAGTAGTGTGGTAGTGTAGTAGTATAGTTGTATAGTTGTATAGTAGTGTGGTAGTGTGGTAGTGTTGTATAGTTGAATAGTTGTATAGTAGTGTAGTAGCGTGGTAGTTTAGTAGTATAGTTGTATAGTTGTATAGTAGTGTAGTAGTGTGGTAGTGTGGTAGTATAGTTGTATAGTTGTATAGTAGTGTAGTAGTGTGGTAGTGTAGTAGTATAGTTGTATAGTTGTATAGTAGTGTAGTAGTGTGGTAGTGTGGTAGTGTGGTAGTGTTGTATAGTTGTATAGTTGTATAGTAGTGTAGTAGTGTGGTAGTGTGGTAGTATAGTTGTATAGGAGTGTAGTAGTGTGGTAGTGTGGTAGTGTTGCATAGTTGTATAGTAGTGTAGTAGTATAGTTGTATAGTTGTATAGTAGTGTAGTAGTGTGGTAGTGTGGTAGTGTGGTAGTGTAGTAGTGTAGTAGTCTAGCAGTGTAGTAGTGCTGTGTAGTAGTATGGTAGTGTTGTAGTATAGTAGTGTAGTAGTGTAGTAGTGTTGTAGTATAGTAGTGTAGTAGTGTAGTAGTGTAGTAGTGTGGTAGTGTAGTAGTCTAGTAGTGTAGTTGTATAGTAGTGTGGTAGTGTAGTAGTGTAGTAGTGTGGTAGTGTTGTAGTATAGTAGTCTAGTAGTGTAGTTGTATAGTAGTGTGGTAGTGTGGTAGTGTTGTATAGTTGTATAGTTGTATAGTAGTGTAGTAGCGTGGTAGTGTAGTAGTATAGTTGTATAGTTGTATAGTAGTGTAGTAGTGTGGTAGTGTGGTAGTGTAGTAGTATAGTTGTATAGTTGTATAGTAGTGTAGTAGTGTGGTAGTGTAGTAGTATAGTTGTATAGTTGTATAGTAGTGTAGTAGTGTGGTAGTGTGGTAGTGTGGTAGTGTGGTAGTGTTGTATAGTTGTATAGTTGTATAGTAGTGTAGTAGTGTGGTAGTGTGGTAGTATAGTTGTATAGGAGTGTAGTAGTGTGGTAGTGTGGTAGTGTGGTAGTGTTGTATAGTTGTATAGTAGTGTAGTAGTATAGTTGTATAGTTGTATAGTAGTGTAGTAGTGTGGTAGTGTGGTAGTGTGGTAGTGTAGTAGTGTAGTAGTCTAGCAGTGTAGTAGTGTTGTGTAGTAGTATGGTAGTGTTGTAGTATAGTAGTGTAGTAGTGTAGTAGTGTAGTAGTGTTGTAGTATAGTAGTGTAGTAGTGTAGTAGTGTAGTAGTGTGGTAGTGTAGTAGTCTAGTAGTGTAGTTGTATAGTAGTGTGGTAGTGTAGTAGTGTAGTAGTGTGGTAGTGTTGTAGTATAGTAGTCTAGTAGTGTAGTTGTATAGTAGTGTGGTAGTGTGGTAGTGTAGTAGTGTAGTAGTGTAGTAGTGTGGTAGTGTGGTAGTGTAGTAGTATAGTTGTATAGTAGTGTGGTAGTGTGGTAGTGTAGTAGTGTAGTAGTCTAGTAGTGTAGTAGTGTTGTGTAGTAGTATGGTAGCGTGGTAGTGTTGTAGTATAGTAGTGTAGTAGTGTTGTGTAGTAGTGTGGTAGTGTAGTAGTATGGTAGTGTGGTAGTGTGGTAGTGTAGTAGTGTAGTAGTATAGTAGTGTAGTGGTGTGGTAGTGTAGTAGTCTAGTAGTGTAGTTGTATAGTTGTATAGTAGTGTAGTAGTATGGTAGTGTGGTAGTGTAGTAGTGTAGTAGTGTAGTAGTATGGTAGTGTGGTAGTGTTGTAGTATAGTAGTGTAGTAGTGTTGTGTAGTAGTGTGGTAGTGTAGTAGTATGGTAGTGTAGTAGTGTGGTAGTGTAGTAGTCTAGTAGTGTGGTAGTGTGGTAGTGTAGTAGTGTAGTAGTATAGTAGTGTAGTAGTGTTGTGTAGTATGGTAGTGTGGTAGTGTTGTAGTATAGTAGTGTAGTAGTGTTGTGTAGTAGTGTGGTAGTGTAGTAGTATGGTAGTGTGGTAGGGTAGTAGTATGGTAGTGTGGTAGTGTGGTAGTGTAGTAGTATAGTAGTGTAGTAGTGTTGTGTAGTAGTATGGTAGTATGGTAGTAGAGTAGTGTGGTAGTGTAGTAGTATGGTAGTATGGTAGTGTGGTAGTGTAGTAGTATGGCGGTGTAGTAGTGTGGTAGTGTGGTAGTCTGGTAGTATAGTAGTATGGTAGTGTGGTAGTGTAGTAGTATGGTAGTGTGGTAGTGTAGTAGTGTGGTAGTATTGTAGTATAGTAGTATGGTAGTGTGGTAGTGTGGTAGTGTAGTAGTGTGGTACTATGGTAGTGTGGTAGTGTAGTAGTATAGCAGTGTGGTAGTGTGGTAGTGTGGTATTGTAGTAGTATGGTAGTGTAGTAGTGTGGTAGTGTGGTAGTATGGTAGTATGGTAGTATAGTAGTATGGTAGTGTAGTAGTATAGCAGTGTGGTAGTGTGGTAGTGTGGTAGTGTGGTAGTGTAGTAGTATGGTAGTGTGGTAGTGTGGTAGTGTAGTCGTATAGCAGTGTGGTAGTGTAGTAGTGTAGTAGTATAGTAGTACCGTAGTGTAGTAGTATGGTAGTGTAGTAGTATAGTAGTGTAGTAGTATAGTAGTACAGTAGTATAGTAGTATAGTAGTATAGTAGTACAGTAGTACAGTAGTATCGTAGTGTAGTAGTGTAGTAGTGTAGTGGTGTGGTAGTGTAGACGTGTAATAGTATAGCCGTGTAGTAGTGTAGTGGTGTGGTAGTGTAGTAGTGTAGTAGTATAGTAGTACAGTAGTACAGTAGTATAGTAGTACAGTAGTATCGTAGTGTAGTAGTGTAGTAGTATAGTGGTGTAGTAGTATAGCAGTGTAGTAGTGTGGTAGTGTACTAGTGTGGTATTGTATTATCCATGGTAATTACCCAGATGGGTTGAGCATCAATGCTGTCCAGTAAGCCTCCATGGGGGCTGTGACCACAGCATCAAACAGAGTCTGTCTCAACAGTTCCTCATCACCTATAGACCATGAATGAGATTCCTGTTAAAGGTCAATCTAAGGCTCTTTTCTGAAATGACGTTTTAATATCTGAATGTACTGTGGGTGGCTCACACTCCAGATCAGGTTCCTTCCCTGTGAGGTATCGAAACACAGCCTGGAGCTGGGTCAGCTTGCGGTGGTGAGGGTCAATGTCTGTCTCACAGTAGGTCCTGGAGACACACACACACACACACACACACACACACACACACACACACACACACACACACACCAGTAATAGTGTACCAGTCAGGTCATAGCTTGCTGGTGAGTGAAAGAATAGGGAGAGAAACTGATTCGTCAGACACTCACCACTCATTTGCGATGGAAACATCTGGCTGCATCAGGTCATTGAGACCTGTGGATGAAAACACCCTGGTTTAGTAGTTATACTGCAGAGGCCTGTGGATGGACACAAGTTATAACACCCTGGTTTAGTAGTTATACTGCAGAGGCCTGTGGATGGACACAAGTTATAACACCCTGGTTTAGTAGTTACACTGCAGAGGCCTGTGGATGGACACAAGTTATAACACCCTAATTTAGTAGTTATACTGCAGAGGCCTGTGGATGAAAACACCCTGGTTTAGTAGTTATACTGCAGAGGCCTGTGGATGGACACAAGTTATAACACCCTGGTTTAGTAGTTATACTGCAGAGGCCTGTGGATGGACACAAGTTATAACACCCTGGTTTAGTAGTTATACTGCAGAGGCCTGTGGATGGACACAAGTTATAACACCCTGGTTTAGTAGTTATACTGCAGAGGCCTGTGGATGAAAACACCCTGGTTTAGTAGTTATACTGCAGTGTTTGTTGTTCAAGACAGACGACTTACCTTCCCTAACAGACACGTTCCCTATGAAGATGTATTCACCGTGCCCTCTGGTCAGCACCATGCCAAGACTGTAGAGACACACACATTACACGTTGACACAGTTTCCATTGTTTTTTTTCCACATTATAACTGTTTATGAGACGTCTACATAGAATAAGAATGTTACGCTGTCCGTGTTGATTGGACCAACCTGAACGGCGTCTCGTTGATGGTTGTGTAGAAGTAGTCATTCTTCAGGAACATGACTCTTCTCTGGTAGGGGAATAAACAGCTCTTAAAGGTGGTAGTAGGCTCTATGTAATGTCACCTTGTACTGGGTCTACTGCTGTGTTAATAACTATGTAATGTCACCTTGTACTGGGACTACTGCTGTGTTAATAACTATGTAATGTCACCTTGTACTGGGTCTACTGCTGTGTTAATAACTATGTAATGTCACCTTGTACTGGGACTACTGCTGTATTAATAACTATGTAATGTCACCTTGTACTGGGACTACTGCTGTATTAATAACTATGTAATGTCACCTTGTACTGGGACTACTGCTGTATTAATAACTATGTAATGTCACCTTGTACTGGGTCTACTGCTGTGTTAATAACTATGTAATGTCACCTTGTACTGGGACTACTGCTGTGTTAATAATAACTATGCTGTGTTAATAACTATGTAATGTCACCTTGTACTGGGTCTACTGCTGTGTTAATAACTATGTAATGTCACCTTGTACTGGGACTACTGCTGTGTTAATAACTATGTAATGTCACCTTGTACTGGGACTACTGCTGTGTTAATAACTATGTAATGTCACCTTGTACTGGGACTACTGCTGTGTTAATAACTATGTAATGTCACCTTGTACTGGGACTACTGCTGTGTTAATAACTATGTAATGTCACCTTGTACTGGGACTACTGCTGTGTTAATAATAACTATGTAATGTCACCTTGTACTGGGACTACTGCTGTATTAATAATATGTAATGTCACCTTGTACTGGGACTACTGCTGTGTTAATAATATGTAATGTCACCTTGTACTGGGTCTACTGCTGTATTAATAATATGTAATGTCACCTTGTACTGGGACTACTGCTGTATTAATAATATGTAATGTCACCTTGTACTGGGTCTACTGCTGTATTAATAATATGTAATGTCACCTTGTACTGGGACTACTGCTGTATTAATAATATGTAATGTCACCTTGTACTGGGACTACTGCTGTGTTAATAACTATGTAATGCCACCTTGTACTGGGACTACTGCTGTATTAATAATATGTAATGTCACCTTGTACTGGGACTACTGCTGTGTTAATAACTATGTAATGTCACCTTGTACTGGGTCTACTGCTGTGTTAATAACTCTGTAATGTCCCCTTGTACTGGGTCTACTGCTGTGTTAATAACTCTGTAATGTCACCTTGTACTGGGACTACTGCTGTATTAATAATATGTAATGTCACCTTGTACTGGGACTACTGCTATATTAATAATAACTATGTAATGTCACCTTGTACTGGGACTACTGCTGTGTTAATAATATGTAATGTCACCTTGTACTGGGACTACTGCTGTGTTAATAACTATGTAATGTCACCTTGTACTGGGACTACTGCTGTATTAATAATATGTAATGTCACCTTGTACTGGGACTACTGCTGTGTTAATAACTATGTAATGTCACCTTGTACTGGGACTACTGCTGTGTTAATAACTATGTAATGTCACCTTGTACTGGGACTACTGCTGTATTAATAATATGTAATGTCACCTTGTACTGGGACTACTGCTGTGTTAATAACTATGTAATGTCACCTTGTACTGGGTCTACTGCTGTGTTAATAATATGTAATGTCACCTTGTACTGGGACTACTGCTGTGTTAATAACTATGTAATGTCACCTTGTACTGGGACTACTGCTGTATTAATAATATGTAATGTCACCTTGTACTGGGACTACTGCTGTGTTAATAACTATGTAATGTCACCTTGTACTGGGACTACTGCTGTGTTAATAACTATGTAATGTCACCTTGTACTGGGACTACTGCTGTATTAATAATATGTAATGTCACCTTGTACTGGGACTACTGCTGTGTTAATAACTATGTAATGTCACCTTGTACTGGGTCTACTGCTGTGTTAATAACTCTGTAATGTCACCTTGTACTGGGTCTACTGCTGTGTTAATAATAACTATGTAATGTCACCTTGTACTGGGACTACTGCTGTGTTAATAACTATGTAATGTCACCTTGTACTGGGTCTACTGCTGTGTTAATAACTATGTAATGTCACCTTGTACTGGGACTACTGCTGTGTTAATAACTATGTAATGTCACCTTGTACTGGGACTACTGCTGTGTTAATAATAACTATGTAATGTCACCTTGTACTGGGACTACTGCTGTGTTAATAACTATGTAATGTCACCTTGTACTGGGTCTACTGCTGTGTTAATAACTATGTAATGTCACCTTGTACTGGGGCTACTGCTGTGTTAATAACTATGTAATGTCACCTTGTACTGGGACTACTGCTGTGTTAATAACTATGTAATGTCACCTTGTACTGGGACTACTGCTGTGTTAATAACTATGTAATGTCACCTTGTACTGGGACTACTGCTGTATTAATAACTATGTAATGTCACCTTGTACTGGGACTACTGCTGTGTTAATAACTATGTAATGTCACCTTGTACTGGGACTACTGCTGTGTTAATAATAACTATGTAATGTCACCTTGTACTGGGACTACTGCTGTGTTAATAATAACTATGTAATGTCACCTTGTACTGGGTCTACTGCTGTGTTAATAACTATGTAATGTCACCTTGTACTGGGACTACTGCTGTGTTAATAACTATGTAATGTCACCTTGTACTGGGTCTACTGCTGTGTTAATAACTATGTAATGTCACCTTGTACTGGGTCTACTGCTGTGTTAATAATAACTATGTAATGTCACCTTGTACTGGGACTACTGCTGTGTTAATAACTATGTAATGTCACCTTGTACTGGGTCTACTGCTGTGTTAATAACTATGTAATGTCACCTTGTACTGGGTCTACTGCTGTGTTAATAACTATGTAATGTCACCTTGTACTGGGACTACTGCTGTGTTAATAACTATGTAATGTCACCTTGTACTGGGACTACTGCTGTGTTAATAACTATGTAATGTCACCTTGTACTGGGACTACTGCTGTGTTAATAACTATGTAATGTCACCTTGTACTGGGACTACTGCTGTGTTAATAACTATGTAATGTCACCTTGTACTGGGACTACTGCTGTGTTAATAACTATGTAATGTCACCTTGTACTGGGACTACTGCTGTGTTAATAACTATGTAATGTCACCTTGTACTAGGACTACTGCTGTGTTAATAACTGTGTAATGTCACCTTGTACTGGGTCTACTGCTGTGTTAATAACTATGTAATGTCACCTTGTACTGGGACTACTGCTGTGTTAATAACTATGTAATGTCACCTTGTACTGGGTCTACTGCTGTGTTAATAACTATGTAATGTCACCTTGTCCTGGGACTACTGCTGTGTTAATAACTATGTAATGTCACCTTGTACTGGGACTACTGCTGTGTTAATAACTATGTAATGTCACCTTGTACTGGGACTACTGCTGTGTTAATAACTATGTAATGTCACCTTGTACTGGGACTACTGCTGTGTTAATAACTATGTAATGTCACCTTGTACTGGGACTACTGCTGTGTTAATAACTATGTAATGTCACCTTGTACTGGGTCTACTGCTGTGTTAAATAACTATGTAATGTCACCTTGTACTGGGTCTACTGCTGTGTTAATAACTATGTAATGTCACCTTGTACTGGGACTACTGCTGTGTTAAATAACTATGTAATGTCACCTTGTACTGGGTCTACTGCTGTGTTAATAACTATGTAATGTCACCTTGTACTGGGACTACTGCTGTGTTAATAACTATGTAATGTCACCTTGTACTGGGACTACTGCTGTGTTAATAACTATGTAATGTCACCTTGTACTGGGACTACTGCTGTGTTAATAACTATGTAATGTCACCTTGTACTGGGACTACTGCTGTGTTAATAACTATGTAATGTCACCTTGTACTGGGACTACTGCTGTGTTAATAACTATGTAATGTCACCTTGTACTGGGACTACTGCTGTGTTAATAACTATGTAATGTCACCTTGTACTGGGTCTACTGCTGTGTTAATAACTATGTAATGTCACCTTGTACTGGGACTACTGCTGTGTTAATAACTATGTAATGTCACCTTGTACTGGGACTACTGCTGTGTTAATAACTATGTAATGTCACCTTGTACTGGGGCTACTGCTGTGTTAATAACTATGTAATGTCACCTTGTACTGGGACTACTGCTGTGTTAATAACTATGTAATGTCACCTTGTACTGGGACTACTGCTGTGTTAATAACTATGTAATGTCACCTTGTACTGGGTCTACTGCTGTGTTAATAACTATGTAATGTCACCTTGTACTGGGACTACTGCTGTGTTAATAACTATGTAATGTCACCTTGTACTGGGTCTACTGCTGTGTTAATAACTATGTAATGTCACCTTGTACTGGGTCTACTGCTGTGTTAATAACTATGTAATGTCACCTTGTACTGGGACTACTGCTGTGTTAATAACTATGTAATGTCACCTTGTACTGGGACTACTGCTGTGTTAATAACTATGTAATGTCACCTTGTACTGGGTCTACTGCTGTGTTAATAACTATGTAATGTTATATTGTACTGGGTCTACTGCTATGTTAATAATAACTATGCTGTGTTAATAACTATGCTGTGTTAATAACTATGTAATGTTATATTGTACTGGGTCTACTGCTGTGTTAATAATAACTTACCCCTTTCTCTACAGTGGCTCTGACGTCTAAGGACAGAGTACCTGTCTCTCCTTTTACCATGGCAGTCCTCAACTGGAAGGAAAATACACACGGCCACAATCAGAGACGGTCTTCTGTGGCTGTGAATAAGAAAAGTGTGAATGTGTGTGTGTGTGTGTGTGTGTGTGTGTGTGTGTGTGTATGTTCTGTGTGTGTGTGTGTGTGTGTGTGTGTGTGTGTGTGTGTGTGTGTATGTGTGTGTGTGTGTGTGCCTTTATGCCTGTGTGTGTGTGCTTGTGTGTGTGTGTGTATGTGTGTGTCTGTGTGTGTGTGCCTGAGTGTGTATTTGTGAGTGTGTGTGCCTGAGTGTGTATTTGTGAGTGTGTGCCTGAGTGTGTATTTGTGAGTGTGTGTGTGCCTGTGTGCGTGTGCCTGTGTGTGTATGTGTGTGTGTGTGTGTGTGTGTGTGTGTGTGTGTGTGTGCCTTCATGCCTGTGTGCGTGTGCTTGTGTGTGTGTGTGTCTGTGTGCGTGTGCCTTCATGCCTGTGTGCGTGTGCTTGTGTGTGTGTATGTTTGCGTGTGCCTGTGTGTGTTTGTGTGTGCTTTTATGCCTGTGCTTGTGTGTGTATGTGTATGTGTATGTGCGTGTGTGCGTGCGTGCGTGCGTGCGTGCGCGCGTGTGTGTGTGTGTGTGTGTGTGATTACTCACCGTCTCATCCGTGTCCTCCCACTCCACCTCAGCCAGATCAACACTGTTGTAGTTGGGTTTTGGCTTCAGCTTCTTTCCCTCCTTATACAGGGGTCGGAGGGCAGGGTGGGCGAGGATATAACCGTTGTTGGTGTTGAGGAAGGCGTAACCATGGACACCCAGCTATAGGAGACACACAGGGAGACATGGATCTCATGAAAGAGGGGTCAGAGAGGTCAGACAGTCGTTAAGGTGCAGTACAGAGCAGACAGCTCTGTAGAAGGACATCAAAGACGACAGGAACGTGTTGTTCTAAGAGATGAAGGGTTGTTGGTACCTTGTATCTAGGAGCCAGCCTCATCAGTTCTCTCAGAGGAACATCAGTCCCCACCACCCCCAGCAGAATACCATGAGACAGCTGGATGCAGAAAGACAGAGAGAGACAAGGATGGGTCCATTAGCCTACAGTACCATGACTCAGCCGCGGCCTGTCATTAATTGCGTTGTTGATTTAGCTCCACTGTAGGGCATGCGTCCCAAACGGAACCCTATTCCCTATATAGTGCACTACTTTAGACCAGAGCCCTATTCCCTATATAGTGCAATACTTTTGACCAGAGCCCTATTCTCCATATAGTGCACTACTTTAGACCAGAGCCCTATTCCCTATATAGTTGACTACTTTTGACCAGAGCCCTATTACCTATATAGTGGACTACTTTTGACCAGAGCCCTATGGGACTCAGCCCAGACCCCCACTCACCGTCTCCTTCTTCTTGCTGAACACAGGCATGGCCACAGAGGTCATGAGGAGCAGGCTCTGAGCCTGTGTGTTGAACAGCTGGGAAGGAACAGGAACACAGTTAGTGTCTGATACCCACTGGGAAACTATAAACACATCTACTGTCAGGTACAGAGGAAGACTAGTGTCTGACACTATAAACACATCTACTGTCAGGTACAGAGGAAGACTAGTTAGTGTCTGACACTATAAACACATCTACTGTCAGGTACAGAGGAAGACTAGTGTCTGACACTATAAACACATCTACTGTCAGGTACAGAGGAAGACTAGTGTCTGACACTATAAACACATCTACTGTCAGGTACAGAGGAAGACTAGTTGGTGTCTGACACTATAAACACATCTACTGTCAGGTACAGAGGAAGACTAGTGTCTGACACTATAAACACATCTACTGTCAGGTACAGAGGAAGACTAGTTAGTGTCTGACACTATAAACACATCTACTGTCAGGTACAGAGGAAGACTAGTTAGTGTCTGACACTATAAACACATCTACTGTCAGGTACAGAGGAAGACTAGTTAGTGTCTGACACTATAAACACATCTACTGTCAGGTACAGAGGAAGACTAGTTAGTGTCTGACACTATAAACACATCTACTGTCAGGTACAGAGGAAGACTAGTTAGTGTCTGACACTATAAACACATCTACTGTCAGGTACAGAGGAAGACTAGTTAGTGTCTGACACTATAAACACATCTAATGTCAGGTACAGAGGAAGACTAGTTAGTGTCTGACACTATAAACACATCTACTATCAGGTACAGAGGAAGACTAGTGTCTGACACTATAAACACATCTACTGTCAGGTACAGAGGAAGACTAGTTGGTGTCTGACACTATAAACACATCTACTGTCAGGTACAGAGGAAGACTAGTTAGTGTCTGACACTATAAACACATCTACTATCAGGTACAGAGGAAGACTAGTGTCTGACACTATAAACACATCTACTGTCAGGTACAGAGGAAGACTAGTTGGTGTCTGACACTATAAACACATCTACTATCAGGTACAGAGGAAGACTAGTGTCTGACACTATAAACACATCTACTGTCAGGTACAGAGGAAGACTAGTGTCTGACACTATAAACACATCTACTGTCAGGTACAGAGGAAGACTAGTTGGTGTCTGACACTATACACACATCTACTGTCAGGTACAGAGGAAGACTAGTTAGTGTCTGACACTATACACACATCTACTGTCAGGTACAGAGGAAGACTAGTTAGTGTCTGACACTATAAACACATCTACTGTCAGGTACAGAGGAAGACTAGTTAGTGTCTGACACTATAAACACATCTACTGTCAGGTACAGAGGAAGACTAGTTAGTGTCTTACACTATAAACACATCTACTGTCAGGTACAGAGGAAGACTAGTGTCTGACACTATAAACACATCTACTGTCAGGTACAGAGGAAGACTAGTGTCTGACACTATAAACACATCTACTGTCAGGTACAGAGGAAGACTAGTTAGTGTCTGACACTATAAACACATCTACTATCAGGTACAGAGGAAGACTAGTTAGTGTCTGACACTATAAACACATCTACTGTCAGGTACAGAGGAAGACTAGTGTCTGACACTATAAACACATCTACTGTCAGGTACAGAGGAAGACTAGTTAGTGTCTGACACTATAAACACATCTACTATCAGGTACAGAGGAAGACTAGTGTCTGACACTATAAACACATCTACTGTCAGGTACAGAGGAAGACTAGTGTCTGACACTATAAACACATCTACTGTCAGGTACAGAGGAAGACTAGTGTCTGACACTATAAACACATCTACTGTCAGGTACAGAGGAAGACTAGTTAGTGTCTGACACTATAAACACATCTACTATCAGGTACAGAGGAAGACTAGTTAGTGTCTGACACTATAAACACATCTACTGTCAGGTACAGAGGAAGACTAGTGTCTGACACTATAAACACATCTACTGTCAGGTACAGAGGAAGACTAGTTAGTGTCTGACACTATAAACACATCTACTGTCAGGTACAGAGGAAGACTAGTGTCTGACACTATAAACACATCTACTGTCAGGTACAGAGGAAGACTAGTGTCTGACACTATAAACACATCTACTGTCAGGTACAGAGGAAGACTAGTGTCTGACACTATAAACACATCTACTGTCAGGTACAGAGGAAGACTAGTTAGTGTCTGACACTATACACACATCTACTGTCAGGTACAGAGGAAGACTAGTTAGTGTCTGACACTATAAACACATCTACTGTCAGGTACAGAGGAAGACTAGTTAGTGTCTGACACTATAAACACATCTACTGTCAGGTACAGAGGAAGACTAGTTAGTGTCTGACACTATAAACACATCTACTGTCAGGTACAGAGGAAGACTAGTTAGTGTCTGACACTATAAACACATCTACTGTCAGGTACAGAGGAAGACTAGTTAGTGTCTGACACTATAAACACATCTACTATCAGGTACAGAGGAAGACTAGTGTCTGACACTATAAACACATCTACTGTCAGGTACAGAGGAAGACTAGTGTCTGACACTATAAACACATCTACTGTCAGGTACAGAGGAAGACTAGTTAGTGTCTGACACTATAAACACATCTACTGTCAGGTACAGAGGAAGACTAGTGTCTGACACTATAAACACATCTACTGTCAGGTACAGAGGAAGACTAGTTAGTGTCTGACACTATAAACACATCTACTGTCAGGTACAGAGGAAGACTAGTTGGTGTCTGACACTATAAACACATCTACTATCAGGTACAGAGGAAGACTAGTGTCTGACACTATAAACACATCTACTGTCAGGTACAGAGGAAGACTAGTTAGTGTCTGACACTATAAACACATCTACTGTCAGGTACAGAGGAAGACTAGTGTCTGACACTATAAACACATCTACTGTCAGGTACAGAGGAAGACTAGTTAGTGTCTGACACTATAAACACATCTACTGTCAGGTACAGAGGAAGACTAGTGTCTGACACTATAAACACATCTACTGTCAGGTACAGAGGAAGACTAGTTAGTGTCTGACACTATAAACACATCTACTGTCAGGTACAGAGGAAGACTAGTTAGTGTCTGACACTATAAACACATCTACTGTCAGGTACAGAGGAAGACTAGTTAGTGTCTGACACTATAAACACATCTACTGTCAGGTACAGAGGAAGACTAGTGTCTGACACTATAAACACATCTACTGTCAGGTACAGAGGAAGACTAGTGTCTGACACTATAAACACATCTACTGTCAGGTACAGAGGAAGACTAGTTAGTGTCTGACACTATAAACACATCTACTGTCAGGTACAGAGGAAGACTAGTTGGTGTCTGACACTATAAACACATCTACTGTCAGGTACAGAGGAAGACTAGTTAGTGTCTGACACTATAAACACATCTACTGTCAGGTACAGAGGAAGACTAGTTAGTGTCTGACACTATAAACACATCTACTGTCAGGTACAGAGGAAGACTAGTTAGTGTCTGACACTATAAACACATCTACTGTCAGGTACAGAGGAAGACTAGTTAGTGTCTGACACTATAAACACATCTACTGTCAGGTACAGAGGAAGACTAGTGTCTGACACTATAAACACATCTACTGTCAGGTACAGAGGAAGACTAGTGTCTGACACTATAAACACATCTACTGTCAGGTACAGAGGAAGACTAGTTAGTGTCTGACACTATAAACACATCTACTGTCAGGTACAGAGGAAGACTAGTTAGTGTCTGACACTATAAACACATCTACTGTCAGGTACAGAGGAAGACTAGTTAGTGTCTGACACTATAAACACATCTACTGTCAGGTACAGAGGAAGACTAGTTAGTGTCTGACACTATAAACACATCTACTGTCAGGTACAGAGGAAGACTAGTTAGTGTCTGACACTATAAACACATCTACTGTCAGGTACAGAGGAAGACTAGTGTCTGACACTATAAACACATCTACTGTCAGGTACAGAGGAAGACTAGTTAGTGTCTGACACTATAAACACATCTACTGTCAGGTACAGAGGAAGACTAGTTGGTGTCTGACACTATAAACACATCTACTATCAGGTACAGAGGAAGACTAGTGTCTGACACTATAAACACATCTACTGTCAGGTACAGAGGAAGACTAGTTAGTGTCTGACACTATAAACACATCTACTGTCAGGTACAGAGGAAGACTAGTGTCTGACACTATAAACACATCTACTGTCAGGTACAGAGGAAGACTAGTTAGTGTCTGACACTATAAACACATCTACTGTCAGGTACAGAGGAAGACTAGTGTCTGACACTATAAACACATCTACTGTCAGGTACAGAGGAAGACTAGTTAGTGTCTGACACTATAAACACATCTACTGTCAGGTACAGAGGAAGACTAGTTAGTGTCTGACACTATAAACACATCTACTGTCAGGTACAGAGGAAGACTAGTTAGTGTCTGACACTATAAACACATCTACTGTCAGGTACAGAGGAAGACTAGTGTCTGACACTATAAACACATCTACTGTCAGGTACAGAGGAAGACTAGTGTCTGACACTATAAACACATCTACTGTCAGGTACAGAGGAAGACTAGTTAGTGTCTGACACTATAAACACATCTACTGTCAGGTACAGAGGAAGACTAGTTGGTGTCTGACACTATAAACACATCTACTGTCAGGTACAGAGGAAGACTAGTTAGTGTCTGACACTATAAACACATCTACTGTCAGGTACAGAGGAAGACTAGTTAGTGTCTGACACTATAAACACATCTACTGTCAGGTACAGAGGAAGACTAGTTAGTGTCTGACACTATAAACACATCTACTGTCAGGTACAGAGGAAGACTAGTTAGTGTCTGACACTATAAACACATCTACTGTCAGGTACAGAGGAAGACTAGTGTCTGACACTATAAACACATCTACTGTCAGGTACAGAGGAAGACTAGTGTCTGACACTATAAACACATCTACTGTCAGGTACAGAGGAAGACTAGTTAGTGTCTGACACTATAAACACATCTACTGTCAGGTACAGAGGAAGACTAGTTAGTGTCTGACACTATAAACACATCTACTGTCAGGTACAGAGGAAGACTAGTTAGTGTCTGACACTATAAACACATCTACTGTCAGGTACAGAGGAAGACTAGTTAGTGTCTGACACTATAAACACATCTACTGTCAGGTACAGAGGAAGACTAGTTAGTGTCTGACACTATAAACACATCTACTGTCAGGTACAGAGGAAGACTAGTTAGTGTCTGACACTATAAACACATCTACTGTCAGGTACAGAGGAAGACTAGTGTCTGACACTATAAACACATCTACTGTCAGGTACAGAGGAAGACTAGTGTCTGACACTATAAACACATCTACTGTCAGGTACAGAGGAAGACTAGTGTCTGACACTATAAACACATCTACTGTCAGGTACAGAGGAAGACTAGTTAGTGTCTGACACTATACACACATCTACTGTCAGGTACAGAGGAAGACTAGTTAGTGTCTGACACTATAAACACATCTACTGTCAGGTACAGAGGAAGACTAGTTAGTGTCTGACACTATAAACACATCTACTGTCAGGTACAGAGGAAGACTAGTTAGTGTCTGACACTATAAACACATCTACTGTCAGGTACAGAGGAAGACTAGTTAGTGTCTGACACTATAAACACATCTACTGTCAGGTACAGAGGAAGACTAGTTAGTGTCTGACACTATAAACACATCTACTATCAGGTACAGAGGAAGACTAGTGTCTGACACTATAAACACATCTACTGTCAGGTACAGAGGAAGACTAGTGTCTGACACTATAAACACATCTACTGTCAGGTACAGAGGAAGACTAGTTAGTGTCTGACACTATAAACACATCTACTGTCAGGTACAGAGGAAGACTAGTGTCTGACACTATAAACACATCTACTGTCAGGTACAGAGGAAGACTAGTTAGTGTCTGACACTATAAACACATCTACTGTCAGGTACAGAGGAAGACTAGTTGGTGTCTGACACTATAAACACATCTACTATCAGGTACAGAGGAAGACTAGTGTCTGACACTATAAACACATCTACTGTCAGGTACAGAGGAAGACTAGTTAGTGTCTGACACTATAAACACATCTACTGTCAGGTACAGAGGAAGACTAGTGTCTGACACTATAAACACATCTACTGTCAGGTACAGAGGAAGACTAGTTAGTGTCTGACACTATAAACACATCTACTGTCAGGTACAGAGGAAGACTAGTGTCTGACACTATAAACACATCTACTGTCAGGTACAGAGGAAGACTAGTTAGTGTCTGACACTATAAACACATCTACTGTCAGGTACAGAGGAAGACTAGTTAGTGTCTGACACTATAAACACATCTACTGTCAGGTACAGAGGAAGACTAGTTAGTGTCTGACACTATAAACACATCTACTGTCAGGTACAGAGGAAGACTAGTGTCTGACACTATAAACACATCTACTGTCAGGTACAGAGGAAGACTAGTGTCTGACACTATAAACACATCTACTGTCAGGTACAGAGGAAGACTAGTTAGTGTCTGACACTATAAACACATCTACTGTCAGGTACAGAGGAAGACTAGTTGGTGTCTGACACTATAAACACATCTACTGTCAGGTACAGAGGAAGACTAGTTAGTGTCTGACACTATAAACACATCTACTGTCAGGTACAGAGGAAGACTAGTTAGTGTCTGACACTATAAACACATCTACTGTCAGGTACAGAGGAAGACTAGTTAGTGTCTGACACTATAAACACATCTACTGTCAGGTACAGAGGAAGACTAGTTAGTGTCTGACACTATAAACACATCTACTGTCAGGTACAGAGGAAGACTAGTGTCTGACACTATAAACACATCTACTGTCAGGTACAGAGGAAGACTAGTGTCTGACACTATAAACACATCTACTGTCAGGTACAGAGGAAGACTAGTGTCTGACACTATAAACACATCTACTGTCAGGTACAGAGGAAGACTAGTGTCTGACACTATAAACACATCTACTGTCAGGTACAGAGGAAGACTAGTTAGTGTCTGACACTATACACACATCTACTGTCAGGTACAGAGGAAGACTAGTTAGTGTCTGACACTATAAACACATCTACTGTCAGGTACAGAGGAAGACTAGTTAGTGTCTGACACTATAAACACATCTACTGTCAGGTACAGAGGAAGACTAGTTAGTGTCTGACACTATAAACACATCTACTGTCAGGTACAGAGGAAGACTAGTTAGTGTCTGACACTATAAACACATCTACTGTCAGGTACAGAGGAAGACTAGTTAGTGTCTGACACTATAAACACATCTACTATCAGGTACAGAGGAAGACTAGTGTCTGACACTATAAACACATCTACTGTCAGGTACAGAGGAAGACTAGTGTCTGACACTATAAACACATCTACTGTCAGGTACAGAGGAAGACTAGTTAGTGTCTGACACTATAAACACATCTACTGTCAGGTACAGAGGAAGACTAGTGTCTGACACTATAAACACATCTACTGTCAGGTACAGAGGAAGACTAGTTAGTGTCTGACACTATAAACACATCTACTGTCAGGTACAGAGGAAGACTAGTTGGTGTCTGACACTATAAACACATCTACTATCAGGTACAGAGGAAGACTAGTGTCTGACACTATAAACACATCTACTGTCAGGTACAGAGGAAGACTAGTTAGTGTCTGACACTATAAACACATCTACTGTCAGGTACAGAGGAAGACTAGTGTCTGACACTATAAACACATCTACTGTCAGGTACAGAGGAAGACTAGTTAGTGTCTGACACTATAAACACATCTACTGTCAGGTACAGAGGAAGACTAGTGTCTGACACTATAAACACATCTACTGTCAGGTACAGAGGAAGACTAGTTAGTGTCTGACACTATAAACACATCTACTGTCAGGTACAGAGGAAGACTAGTTAGTGTCTGACACTATAAACACATCTACTGTCAGGTACAGAGGAAGACTAGTTAGTGTCTGACACTATAAACACATCTACTGTCAGGTACAGAGGAAGACTAGTGTCTGACACTATAAACACATCTACTGTCAGGTACAGAGGAAGACTAGTGTCTGACACTATAAACACATCTACTGTCAGGTACAGAGGAAGACTAGTTAGTGTCTGACACTATAAACACATCTACTGTCAGGTACAGAGGAAGACTAGTTGGTGTCTGACACTATAAACACATCTACTGTCAGGTACAGAGGAAGACTAGTTAGTGTCTGACACTATAAACACATCTACTGTCAGGTACAGAGGAAGACTAGTTAGTGTCTGACACTATAAACACATCTACTGTCAGGTACAGAGGAAGACTAGTTAGTGTCTGACACTATAAACACATCTACTGTCAGGTACAGAGGAAGACTAGTTAGTGTCTGACACTATAAACACATCTACTGTCAGGTACAGAGGAAGACTAGTGTCTGACACTATAAACACATCTACTGTCAGGTACAGAGGAAGACTAGTGTCTGACACTATAAACACATCTACTGTCAGGTACAGAGGAAGACTAGTTAGTGTCTGACACTATAAACACATCTACTGTCAGGTACAGAGGAAGACTAGTTAGTGTCTGACACTATAAACACATCTACTGTCAGGTACAGAGGAAGACTAGTTAGTGTCTGACACTATAAACACATCTACTGTCAGGTACAGAGGAAGACTAGTTAGTGTCTGACACTATAAACACATCTACTGTCAGGTACAGAGGAAGACTAGTTAGTGTCTGACACTATAAACACATCTACTGTCAGGTACAGAGGAAGACTAGTGTCTGACACTATAAACACATCTACTGTCAGGTACAGAGGAAGACTAGTTAGTGTCTGACACTATAAACACATCTACTGTCAGGTACAGAGGAAGACTAGTTGGTGTCTGACACTATAAACACATCTACTATCAGGTACAGAGGAAGACTAGTGTCTGACACTATAAACACATCTACTGTCAGGTACAGAGGAAGACTAGTTAGTGTCTGACACTATAAACACATCTACTGTCAGGTACAGAGGAAGACTAGTGTCTGACACTATAAACACATCTACTGTCAGGTACAGAGGAAGACTAGTTAGTGTCTGACACTATAAACACATCTACTGTCAGGTACAGAGGAAGACTAGTGTCTGACACTATAAACACATCTACTGTCAGGTACAGAGGAAGACTAGTTAGTGTCTGACACTATAAACACATCTACTGTCAGGTACAGAGGAAGACTAGTTAGTGTCTGACACTATAAACACATCTACTGTCAGGTACAGAGGAAGACTAGTTAGTGTCTGACACTATAAACACATCTACTGTCAGGTACAGAGGAAGACTAGTGTCTGACACTATAAACACATCTACTGTCAGGTACAGAGGAAGACTAGTGTCTGACACTATAAACACATCTACTGTCAGGTACAGAGGAAGACTAGTTAGTGTCTGACACTATAAACACATCTACTGTCAGGTACAGAGGAAGACTAGTTGGTGTCTGACACTATAAACACATCTACTGTCAGGTACAGAGGAAGACTAGTTAGTGTCTGACACTATAAACACATCTACTGTCAGGTACAGAGGAAGACTAGTTAGTGTCTGACACTATAAACACATCTACTGTCAGGTACAGAGGAAGACTAGTTAGTGTCTGACACTATAAACACATCTACTGTCAGGTACAGAGGAAGACTAGTTAGTGTCTGACACTATAAACACATCTACTGTCAGGTACAGAGGAAGACTAGTGTCTGACACTATAAACACATCTACTGTCAGGTACAGAGGAAGACTAGTGTCTGACACTATAAACACATCTACTGTCAGGTACAGAGGAAGACTAGTTAGTGTCTGACACTATAAACACATCTACTGTCAGGTACAGAGGAAGACTAGTTAGTGTCTGACACTATAAACACATCTACTGTCAGGTACAGAGGAAGACTAGTTAGTGTCTGACACTATAAACACATCTACTGTCAGGTACAGAGGAAGACTAGTTAGTGTCTGACACTATAAACACATCTACTGTCAGGTACAGAGGAAGACTAGTTAGTGTCTGACACTATAAACACATCTACTGTCAGGTACAGAGGAAGACTAGTTAGTGTCTGACACTATAAACACATCTACTGTCAGGTACAGAGGAAGACTAGTGTCTGACACTATAAACACATCTACTGTCAGGTACAGAGGAAGACTAGTTAGTGTCTGACACTATAAACACATCTACTGTCAGGTACAGAGGAAGACTAGTTAGTGTCTGACACTATAAACACATCTACTGTCAGGTACAGAGGAAGACTAGTTAGTGTCTGACACTATAAACACATCTACTGTCAGGTACAGAGGAAGACTAGTTAGTGTCTGACACTATAAACACATCTACTGTCAGGTACAGAGGAAGACTAGTTAGTGTCTGACACTATAAACACATCTACTGTCAGGTACAGAGGAAGACTAGTGTCTGACACTATAAACACATCTACTGTCAGGTACAGAGGAAGACTAGTTAGTGTCTGACACTATAAACACATCTAGCCAATTCAGGTTTATTCGTCATATGCACAGGATACAGTGTAGAGTACACAGGATACAGTGTAGAGTACACAGGATACAGTGTAGAGTACACAGGATACAGTGTAGAGTACACAGTACAATGAAATGGAGAGCTCCAACATGATCTAGTTCTATAATACAACTGTATACTGGACCAAACTAGCAGCTATTTTCTAACAGCTACATGTGAAAAGCTGAGGAGCTAGTGAACACTTTCTATGGAACCTTTACTAAAGATCTCTAAAGGGTTAGACAGAGCCCAGACTTTACCTCTGCTGTGTTGGGCAGCTGGCGGAGTGAGGGAGGGAGGGAGTGAGTGAGTGAGTGAGTGAGTGAGTGAGTGAGTGAGTGAGTGAGTGAGTGAGTGAGTGAGTGAGTGAGTGCGAAAGAGACAGAGCGAAAGAGACAGAGAGAGAGAGAGAGAGACAGAGAGAGAGAGACAGAGCGAGAGAGAGAGAGAGAGAGAGAGAGAGAGAGAGAGAGAGAGAGAGAGAGAGAGAGAGAACAAGACACAGATGAGAAGGAGAGAACAGACAAACAACAGAATAGAAGACATGGAAATGGAGACATAAGATAAAACAATATACAGATGAAGACAAACAGAGAAACAGATCAGAATGAGATACAAAGAGAGAGAGAGACAAAGAGAGAGACCGGGAGAGAGACAGAATGCGAGACAGTGAGAGGGTCAGAAAGAGAGAGAGACAGGATGTGAGACAGTGAGAGGGTCAGAAAGAGAGAGAGACAGGATGAGAGACAGTGAGAGGGTCAGAAAGAGAGAGAGAGACAAGATGTGAGACAGTGAGAGGGTCAGAAAGAGAGAGAGAGACAAAGACAAAAAAGAGAGAGGAGAGAGAGAATCTCACCGCACTGTCCATGTAAGCCTCTGTCCAGATGATGTCATGATCATGGTTGATGACCATTGGTCGACTCAGAACGTGAAGGTACTCCATGACATTCTCCTGAACATCGGCCAGCGTGGAGACGTGTGTGTAGTAACCTGTATGGGACAAGGTATCCAGGGTATATGACAATACACACACACACACACACACACACACACACAAAACTGCATTAGCAGATGGGCTTTGGGGTATAATTGACAGTGATAAGTGAGTGTTTGTGTTGAGCTCAGTCCACATGTTAAGATGATTATTAGTGGGGTGCATTATCCTCACCGTCCACAGGAGGGCAGCACAGCTATTAGCACAGCTAATCCTGACCATTTATTCTCTCTCTTTTTCCAGCCCAGAGTATGCAAACACAGCAGTAATCTCTCTCTCTACCGCACACACAGGATTAATGATCTATCACTGTGGTATTGGTGGAGTATTCAGACTGAGTGTAGATTCTCAGCAGTCACATAATGAAAAGGATTCAGACAGTGTTGTGTTGTTGTACAGGGTAGGCTGGTGTTCAGGCTTACAGGGGATAAACCAGTTATAACAACACTCCATTAAGCCCTCCTGCCCCAGTCATTGGGATTGAAGAGTGAAGGACTGTGTTACTATGTCTCACTACATACAGTGATTATACAGATGGGAAGACTGTGTTACTATGTCTCATTACATACAGTGATTATACAGATGGGAGGACTGTGTAACGATGTCTCACTACATACAGTGATTATACAGATGGGAGGACTGTGTTACTATGTCTCACTACATATAGTGATTATACAGATGGGAGGACTGTGTTACTATGTCTCACTACATACAGATGGGAGGACTGTGTTACTATGTCTCACTACATACAGTGATTATACAGATGGGAGGACTGTGTAACTATGTCTCACTACATACAGTGATTATACAGATGGGAGGACTGTGTTACTATGTCTCATTACATACAGATGGGAGGACTGTGTTACTATGTCTCACTACATACAGATGGGAGGACTGTGTTACTATGTCTCACTACATACAGATGGGAGGACTGTGTTACTATGTCTCACTACATACAGATGGGAGGACTGTGTTACTATGTCTCACTACATACAGATGGGAGGACTGTGTTACTATGTCTCACTACATACAGATGGGAGGACTGTGTTACTATGTCTCACTACATACAGATGGGAGGACTGTGTTACTATGTCTCATTACATACAGTGATTATACAGATGGGAGGACTGTGTAACTATGTCTCACTACATACAGATGGGGGGACTGTGTTACTATGTCTCACTACATACATTGATTATACAGATGGGAGGACTGTGTAACGATGTCTCACTACATACAGATGGGGGGACTGTGTTACTATGTCTCACTACATACAGTGATTATACAGATGGGAGGACTGTTTTACTATGTCTCACTACATACAGATGGGAGGACTGTGTTACTATGTCTCACTACATACAGTGATTATACAGATGGGAGGACTGTGTTACTATGTCTCATTACATACAGATGGGAGGACTGTGTTACTATGTCTCACTACATACAGATGGGAGGACTGTGTTACTATGTCTCATTACATACAGTGATTATACAGATGGGAGGACTGTGTAACTATGTCTCACTACATACAGTGATTATACAGATGGGAGGACTGTGTTACTATGTCTCATTACATACAGTGATTATACAGATGGGAGGATGGTGTAACGATGTCTCACTACATACAGTGATTATACAGATGGGAGGACTGTTTTACTATGTCTCACTACATACAGATGGGAGGACTGTGTTACTATGTCTCACTACATACAGTGATTATACAGATGGGAGGACTGTGTTACAATGTCTCACTACATACAGTGATTATACAGATGGGAGGACTGTGTTACTATGTCTCACTACATACAGTGATTATACAGATGGGAGGACTGTGTTACTATGTCTCACTACATACAGATGGGAGGACTGTGTTACTATGTCTCACTACATACAGATGGGAGGACTGTGTTACTATGTCTCACTATATACAGATGGGAGGGCTGTGTTACTATGTCTCATTACATACAGATGGGAGGACTGTGTTACTATGTCTCATTACATACAGTGATTATACAGATGGGGGGACTGTGTTACTATGTCTCATTACATACAGATGGGAGGGCTGTGTTACTATGTCTCATTACATACAGATGGGAGGACTGTGTTACTATGTCTCATTACATACAGATGGGAGGACTGTGTTGCTATGTCTCACTACATACAGATGGGAGGACTGTGTTGCTATGGATGTCGATTAAGACTGATTACTGTCTATTCATATAGAGCACATTTGACTGGGTCAGGATGAGGGGTCATATTTGACTGGGTCAGGATGAGGGGTCATATTTGACTGGGTCAGGATGAGGGGTCATATTTGACTGGGTCAGGATGAGGGGTCATATTTACCTGGGTCAGGATGAGGGGTCATATTCTACTGGGTCAAGATGAGGGGTCATATTTGACTGGGTCAGGATGAGGGGTCATGTTCTACTGGGTCAGGATGAGGGGTTATGTTCTACTGGGTCAGGATGAGGGGTCATATTTACCTGGGTCAGGATGAGGGGTCATATTCTACTGGGTCAAGATGAGGGGTCATATTTGACTGGGTCAGGATGAGGGGTCATGTTCTACTGGGTCAGGATGAGGGGTTATGTTCTACTGGGTCAGGATGAGGGGTCATATTTACCTGGGTCAGGATGAGGGGTCATATTCTACTGGGTCAAGATGAGGGGTCATATTTGACTGGGTCAGGATGAGGGGTCATGTTCTACTGGGTCAGGATGAGGGGTTATGTTCTACTGGGTCAGGATGAGGGGTCATATTTTACTGGGTCAGGATGAGGGGCCATATTTGACTGGGTCAGGATGAGGGGTTATGTTCTACTGGGTCAGGATGAGGGGTCATGTTCTACTGGGTCAGGATGAGGGGTCATATTTGACTGGGTCAGGATGAGGGGTCATATTTTACTGGGTCAGGATGAGGGGTCATGTTCTACTGGGTCAGGATGAGGGGTCATGTTTGACTGGGTCAGGATGAGGGGTCATATTTTACTGGGTCAGGATGAGGGGTCATATTCTACTGGGTCAGGATGAGGGGTCATAATTTACTGGGTCAGGATGAGGGGTTATGTTCTACTGGGTCAGGATGAGGGGTCATATTTTACTGGGTCAGGATGAGGGGTCATATTTTACTGGGTCAGGATGAGGGGTCATATTTTACTGGGTCAGGATGAGGGGTCATATTTTACTGGGTCAGGATGAGGGGTCATATTTTACTGGGTCAGGATGAGGGGTTATGTTCTACTGGGTCAGGATGAGGGGTCATATTTTACTGGGTCAGGATGAGGGGTCATATTTTACTGGGTCAGGATGAGGGGTCATATTTTACTGGGTCAGGATGAGGGGTCATATTTTACTGGGTCAGGATGAGGGGTCATATTTTACTGGGTCAGGATGAGGGGTCATATTTTACTGGGTCAGGATGAGGGGTCATAATTTACTGGGTCAGGATGAGGGGTCATATTTTACTGGGTCAGGATGAGGGGTCATAATTTACTGGGTCAGGATGAGGGGTCACAGAAGATGCAGCGCTGCAAACAGACCTGCAGAACAGTGTTACTGCTATACAGTGGGTTGTAGAACAGGGTTACTGCTATACAGTGGGTTGTAGAACAGGGTTACTGCTATACAGTGGGTTGTAGGGGTGTAGAACAGGGTTACTGCTATACAGTAAGGTTGTAGAACAGGGTTACTGCTATACAGTGGGTTGTAGAACAGGGTTACTGCTATACAGTGGGTTGTAGAACAGTGTTACTGCTATACAGTGGGTTGTAGGGTTGTAGAACAGGGTTACTGCTATACAGTAGGTTGTAGAACAGGGTTACTGCTATACAGTGGGTTGTAGGGGTGTAGAACAGGGTTACTGCTATACAGTAAAGTTGTAGAACAGGGTTACTGCTATACAGTGGGTTGTAGAACAGGGTTACTGCTATACAGTGGGTTGTAGAACAGGGTTACTGCTATACAGTGGGTTGTAGAACAGGGTTACTGCTATACAGTGGGTTGTAGAACAGGGTTACTGCTATACAGTGGGTTGTAGGGGTGTAGAACAGGGTTACTGATATACAGTGGGTTGTAGGGGTGTAGAACAGGGTTACTGATATACAGTGGGTTGTAGGGGTGTAGAACAGGGTTACTGATATACAGTGGGTTGTAGGGGTGTAGAACAGGGTTACTGCTATACAGTGGGTTGTAGAACAGGGTTACTGCTATACAGTGGGTTGTAGGGGTGTAGAACAGGGTTACTGATATACAGTGGGTTGTAGGGGTGTAGAACAGGGTTACTGATATACAGTGGGTTGTAGGGGTGTAGAACAGGGTTACTGCTATACAGTGGGTTGTAGAACAGGGTTACTGCTATACAGTGGGTTGTAGAACAGGGTTACTGCTATACAGTGGGTTGTAGGGGTGTAGAACAGGGTTACTGCTATACAGTGGGTTGTAGGGGTGTAGAACAGGGTTACTGCTATACAGTGGGGTTGTAGAACAGGGTTACTGCTATACAGTAGGTTGTAGAACAGGGTTACTGCTATACAGTGGGTTGTAGAACAGGGTTACTGCTATACAGTAGGTTGTAGAACAGGGTTACTGCTATACAGTGGGTTGTAGAACAGGGTTACTGCTATACAGTGGGTTGTAGAACAGGGTTACTGCTATACAGTGGGTTGTAGAACAGGGTTACTGCTATACAGTGGGTTGTAGAACAGGGTTACTGCTATACAGTGGGTTGTAGAACAGGGTTACTGCTATACAGTGGGTTGTAGAACAGGGTTACTGCTATACAGTAGGTTGTAGAACAGGGTTACTGCTATACAGTGGGTTGTAGGGTTGTAGAACAGGGTTACTGCTATACAGTGGGTTGTAGAACAGGGTTACTGCTATACAGTGGGTTGTAGGGGTGTAGAACAGGGTTACTGCTATACAGTGGGTTGTAGAACAGGGTTACTGCTATACAGTGGGTTGTAGAACAGGGTTACTGCTATACAGTGGGTTGTAGAACAGGGTTACTGCTATACAGTCGGTTGTAGAACAGGGTTACTGCTATACAGTGGGGTTGTAGAACAGGGTTACTGCTATACAGTGGGTTGTAGAACAGGGTTACTGCTATACAGTGGGTTGTAGAACAGGGTTACTGCTATACAGTGGGGTTGTAGAACAGGGTTACTGCTATACAGTGGGTTGTAGAACAGGGTTACTGCTATACAGTGGGTTGTAGAACAGGGTTACTGCTATACAGTAGGTTGTAGAACAGGGTTACTGCTATACAGTGGGGTTGTAGAACAGGGTTACTGCTATACAGTGGGTTGTAGAACAGGGTTACTGCTATACAGTGGGTTGTAGAACAGGGTTACTGCTATACAGTCGGTTGTAGAACAGGGTTACTGCTATACAGTGGGTTGTAGAACAGGGTTACTGCTATACAGTCGGTTGTAGAACAGGGTTACTGCTATACAGTGGGGTTGTAGAACAGGGTTACTGCTATACAGTGGGTTGTAGAACAGGGTTACTGCTATACAGTCGGTTGTAGAACAGGGTTACTGCTATACAGTGGGGTTGTAGAACAGGGTTACTGCCATACAGTGGGTTGTAGAACAGGGTTACTGCTATACAGTGGGTTGTAGAACAGGGTTACTGCTATACAGTGGGTTGTAGAACAGGGTTACTGCTATACAGTGGGTTGTAGAACAGGGTTACTGCTATAGAGTGGGTTGTAGAACAGGGTTACTGCTATACAGTGGGTTGTAGAACAGGGTTACTGCTATACAGTGGGTTGTAGAACAGGGTTACTGCTATACAGTGGGTTGTAGAACAGGGTTACTGCTATACAGTGGGGTTGTAGAACAGGGTTACTGCTATACAGTGGGTTGTAGAACAGGGTTACTGCTATACAGTGGGTTGTAGGGGTGTAGAATAGGGTTACTGCTATACAGTGGGTTGTAGGGGTGTAGAACAGGGTTACTGCTATACAGTGGGTTGTAGAACAGGGTTACTGCTATACAGTGGGTTGTAGAACAGGGTTACTACTATACAGTGGGTTGTAGGGGTGTAGAACAGGGTTACTGCTATACAGTGGGTTGTAGGGGTGTAGAACAGGGTTACTGCTATACAGTGGGGTTGTAGAACAGGGTTACTGCTATACAGTAGGTTGTAGAACAGGGTTACTGCTATACAGTGGGTTGTAGAACAGGGTTACTGCTATACAGTAGGTTGTAGAACAGGGTTACTGCTATACAGTGGGTTGTAGAACAGGGTTACTGCTATACAGTGGGTTGTAGAACAGGGTTACTGCTATACAGTGGGTTGTAGAACAGGGTTACTGCTATACAGTGGGTTGTAGAACAGGGTTACTGCTATACAGTGGGTTGTAGAACAGGGTTACTGCTATACAGTGGGTTGTAGAACAGGGTTACTGCTATACAGTAGGTTGTAGAACAGGGTTACTGCTATACAGTGGGTTGTAGGGTTGTAGAACAGGGTTACTGCTATACAGTGGGTTGTAGAACAGGGTTACTGCTATACAGTGGGTTGTAGGGGTGTAGAACAGGGTTACTGCTATACAGTGGGTTGTAGAACAGGGTTACTGCTATACAGTGGGTTGTAGAACAGGGTTACTGCTATACAGTGGGTTGTAGAACAGGGTTACTGCTATACAGTCGGTTGTAGAACAGGGTTACTGCTATACAGTGGGGTTGTAGAACAGGGTTACTGCTATACAGTGGGTTGTAGAACAGGGTTACTGCTATACAGTGGGTTGTAGAACAGGGTTACTGCTATACAGTGGGGTTGTAGAACAGGGTTACTGCTATACAGTGGGTTGTAGAACAGGGTTACTGCTATACAGTGGGTTGTAGAACAGGGTTACTGCTATACAGTAGGTTGTAGAACAGGGTTACTGCTATACAGTGGGGTTGTAGAACAGGGTTACTGCTATACAGTGGGTTGTAGAACAGGGTTACTGCTATACAGTGGGTTGTAGAACAGGGTTACTGCTATACAGTCGGTTGTAGAACAGGGTTACTGCTATACAGTCGGTTGTAGAACAGGGTTACTGCTATACAGTGGGGTTGTAGAACAGGGTTACTGCTATACAGTGGGTTGTAGAACAGGGTTACTGCTATACAGTCGGTTGTAGAACAGGGTTACTGCTATACAGTGGGGTTGTAGAACAGGGTTACTGCCATACAGTGGGTTGTAGAACAGGGTTACTGCTATACAGTGGGTTGTAGAACAGGGTTACTGCTTTACAGTGGGGTTGTAGAACAGGGTTACTGCTATACAGTGGGTTGTAGAACAGGGTTACTGCTATACAGTCGGTTGTAGAACAGGGTTACTGCTATACAGTGGGGTTGTAGAACAGGGTTACTGCCATACAGTGGGTTGTAGAACAGGGTTACTGCTATACAGTGGGTTGTAGAACAGGGTTACTGCTATACAGTGGGTTGTAGAACAGTGTTACTGCTATACAGTGGGTTGTAGAACAGGGTTACTGCTATACAGTGGGTTGTAGAACAGGGTTACTGCTATACAGTGGGTTGTAGAACAGGGTTACTGCTATACAGTGGGTTGTAGAACAGGGTTACTGCTATACAGTGGGTTGTAGGGGTGTAGAACAGGGTTACTGCTATACAGTGGGTTGTAGAACAGGGTTACTGCTATACAGTGGGTTGTAGAACAGGGTTACTGCTATACAGTGGGTTGTAGAACAGGGTTACTGCTATACAGTGGGGTTGTAGAACAGGGTTACTGCTATACAGTGGGGTTGTAGAACAGGGTTACTGCTATACAGTGGGGTTGTAGAACAGGGTTACTGCTATACAGTGGGGTTGTAGAACAGGGTTACTGCTATACAGTGGGGTTGTAGAACAGGGTTACTGCTATACAGTGGGTTGTAGAACAGGGTTACTGCTATACAGTGGGTTGTAGAACAGGGTTACTGCTATACAGTGGGTTGTAGAACAGGGTTACTGCTATACAGTGGGGTTGTAGAACAGGGTTACTGCTATACAGTGGGTTGTAGAACAGGGTTACTGCTATACAGTGGGTTGTAGAACAGGGTTACTGCTATACAGTGGGGTTGTAGAACAGGGTTACTGCTATACAGTGGGTTGTAGAACAGGGTTACTGCTATACAGTGGGTTGTAGGGGTGTAGAATAGGGTTACTGCTATACAGTGGGTTGTAGGGGTGTAGAACAGGGTTACTGCTATACAGTGGGTTGTAGAACAGGGTTACTGCTATACAGTGGGTTGTAGGGGCGCATTAGAGAATTACCTTTATTGTTGCAGGCAATCCACTTCACAGTGTCAGCGAAGGTCACCTCACGACCAATAAGGTAAGTAAAAACACGCACCTGAAGAAGACAAATTGTTTTCAGCACCTGGTGTCACCTAGTCATACCTCCCATGTCTTAGTGTCACCTAGTCATCCCTCCCTTGTCTCAAAATCCCTCCAAAAGAGAAAGAGGTTTCTGACACGTGTGTGCGTGCGTGTGTGTAACGTTGGTTACCCTGCGTTCTGGCCAGTTGAACTCCTGAAACACTTCCTCATAATCCTCCATGGCTCCGTCAGTGATCAGCATGATGGCCTGGTTACACAGACTACCCTGACCCAACGATGCAGCCTAGAGGACACACACAGACACACAGAGACACACAGAGACACGGAGACACACGGAGACACACAGAGACACACAGAGACACACACAGAGACACACAGAGACAC